>NW_026512624.1:0-255000 GCF_027579735.1 Bombina bombina
TCTCACACTTATATACATACTCACTGATCCTCACACTTATATACATACTTACTGATCCTCACGCTTATATACATACTTACTGCTCCTCACGCTTATATACATACTCACTGATCCTCACACTTATATACATACTAACTGCTCCTCACACTTATATACATACTCACTGATCCTCACACTTATATACATACTCACTGATCCTCACACTTATATACATACTCACTGATCCTCACACTTATATACATACTCACTGCTCTGCACACTTATATACATACTTACTGCTCCTCACACTTATATACATACTCACTGCTTCTCACACTTATATACATACTCACTGATCCTCACACTTATATACATACTCACTGCTCCTCACACTTATATACATACTTACTGCTCCTCACGCTTATATACATACTCACTGATCCTCACACTTATATACATACTTACTGATCCTCACACTTATATACATACTCACTGCTCCCCACACTTATATACATACTCACTGCTTCTCACACTTATATACATAATTACTGCTCCTCACACTTATATACATAATTACTGCTCCTCACACTTATATACATACTCACTGCTCCTCACACTTATATATATAATTACTGCTCCTCTCACTTATATACATACTCACTGTTCCTCCCACTTATATACATACCCACTGTTCCTCCCACTTATATACATACTCACTGCTCCTCACACTTATATAGATACTCACTGCTCCTCACACTTATATAGATACTCACTGCTCCTCACACTTATACAGATACTCACTGCTCCTCACACTTATATACATACTCACTGCTTCTCACACTTATATACATACTCACTGCTCTGCACACTTATATACATACTCACTGCTTCTCATACTTATATACATACTCACTGCTTCTCACACTTATATACATACTCACTGCTCTGCACACTTATATACATACTCACTGCTTCTCACGCTTATATACATACTCACTGCTTCTCACACTTATATACATAATTACTGCTTCTCACACTTATATACATATTCACTGCTTCTCACACTTATATACATAATTACTGCTTCTCACACTTATATACATACTCACTGATCCTCACACTTATATACATACTCACTGCTTCTCACACTTATATACATACTCACTGCTTCTCACACTTATATACATACTCACTGCTTCTCACACTTATATACATAATTACTGCTTCTCACACTTATATACATACTCACTGCTTCTCACACTTATATACATAATTACTGCTTCTCACACTTATATACATACTCACTGATCCTCACACTTATATACATACTCACTGCTTCTCACACTTATATACATACTCACTGCTTCTCACACTTATATACATACTCACTGCTCCTCACACTTATATACATACTTACTGCACCTTACACACATATATGTATATATATATATATACTCACTGCTCCTCACACTTATATACATAATTACTGCTCCTCACACTTATATATATAATTACTGCTCCTCACACTTATATACATACTCACTGCTCCTCACACTTATATACATAATTACTGCTCCTCACACTTATATACATAATTACTGCTCCTCACACTTATATACATAATTACTGCTCCTCACACTTATATACATAATTACTGCTCCTCACACTTATATACATACTCACTGCTTCTCACACTTATATACATACTCACTGCTTCTCACACTTATATACATACTCACTGCTTCTCACACTTATATACATAATTACTGCTCCTCACACTTATATACATAATTACTGCTCCTCACACTTATATACATACTCACTGCTTCTCACACTTATATACATACTCACTGCTTCTCATACTTATATACATACTCACTGCTCCTCACACTTATATACATAATTACTGCTCCTCACACTTATATACATAATTACTGCTCCTCACACTTATATACATACTCACTGCTTCTCACACTTATATACATACTCACTGCTTCTCACACTTATATACATACTCACTGCTCCTCACACTTATATACATACTCACTGCTCCTCACACTTATATACATACTTACTGCTTCTCAAACTTATATACATACTTACTGCTCCTTGCACTTATATACATAATTACTGCTCCTCACACTTATATACATACTCACTGCTCCTCACACTTATATACATACTCAATGCTTCTCACACTTATATACATACTCACTGCTTCTCACACTTATATACATACTCACTGCTCCTCACACTTATATACATACTCACTGCTTCTCACACTTATATACATACTCACTGATCCTCACACTTATATACATACTCACTGCTTCTCACACTTATATACATACACACTGCTCCTCACACTTATATACATACTCACTGCTTCTCACACTTATATACATACACACTGCTCCTCACACTTATATACATACTCACTGCTTCTCACACTTATATACATACACACTGCTCCTCACACTTATATACATAATTACTGCTCCTCACACTTATATACATACTCACTGCTTCTCACACTTATATACATACTCACTGCTTCTCACACTTATATACATACTTACTGCTTCTCACACTTATATACATACTCACTGCTCCTCACACTTATATACATACTCACTGCTCCTCACACTTATATATATAATTACTGCTCCTCATACTTATATACATATTTACTGCTCCTCACACTTATATACATACTCACTGCTTCTCACACTTATATACATAATTACTGCTTCTCACACTTATATACATACTCACTGCTTCTCACACTTATATACATAATTACTGCTTCTCACACTTATATACATACTCACTGCTTCTCACACTTATATACATACTCACTGCTTCTCACACTTATATACATACTCACTGCTTCTCACACTTATATACATACTCACTGCTTCTCACACTTATATACATACTCACTGCTTCTCACACTTATATACATACTCACTGCTTCTCACACTTATATACATACTCACTGCTTCTCACACTTATATACATACTCACTGCTCCTCACACTTATATACATACTCACTGCTTCTCACACTTATATACATACTCACTGCTTCTCACTCTTATATACATACTCACTGCTTCTCACACTTATATATATAATTACTGCTTCTCACACATATATACATACTCACTGCTTCTCACACTTATATACATACTCACTGCTTCTCACACTTATATACATACTCACTGCTTCTCACTCTTAAATACATAATTACTGCTTCTCACACATATATACATACTCACTGCTTCTCACACTTATATACATACTCACTGCTTCTCACACTTATATACATACTCACTGCTTCTCACTCTTATATACATACTCACTGCTTCTCACACATATATACATACTCACTGCTTCTCACACTTATATACATACTCACTGCTTCTCACACTTATATACATACTCACTGCTTCTCACACTTATATACATACTCACTGCTTCTCACACTTATATATATAATTACTGCTTCTCACACTTATATACATACTCACTGCTCCTCACACTTATATACATAATTACTGCTCCTCACACTTATATACATACTCACTGCTTCTCACACTTATATATATAATTACTGCTTCTCACACTTATATACATACTCACTGCTTCTCACTCTTATATACATACTCACTGCTTCTCACACTTATATATATAATTACTGCTTCTCACACTTATATACATAATTACTGCTCCGCACACTTATATACATACTCACTGCTTCTCACACTTATATACATAATTACTGCTCCTCACACTTATATACATACTCACTGCTTCTCACACTTATATACATACTCACTGCTTCTCATACTTATATACATACTCACTGCTCCTCACACTTATATACATAATTACTGCTCTGCACACTTATATATATACTCACTGCTTCTCACACTTATATACATAATTACTGCTCCTCACACTTATATACATACTCACTGCTTCTCACACTTATATACATAATTACTGCTCCTCACACTTATATACATACTCACTGCTTCTCACACTTATATACATAATTACTGCTCCTCACACTTATATACATACTCACTGCTGCTCACACTTATATATATAATTACTGCTTCTCACACTTATATACATACTCACTGCTTCTCACACTTATATATATAATTACTGCTTCTCACACATATATACATACTCATTGCTCCTCATACTTATATACATAATTACTGCTCCTCACACTTATATACATACTCACTGCTTCTCACACTTATATATATAATTACTGCTTCTCACACATATATACATACTCATTGCTCCTCATACTTATATACATAATTACTGCTTCTCACACTTATATATATAATTACTGCTCCTCACACTTATATATATAATTACTGCTCCTCACACTTATATACATACTCACTGCTTCTCACACTTATATACATACTTACTGCTCCCTTGCACTTATATAAGTACTCACTGCTCCTCACATTATATACATAATTACTGCTTCTCAAACTTATATACATACTTACTGCTCCTACCACTTATATACATACTCACTGCTCTCACACTTATATACATACTCACTGCTTCTCACACTTATATACATACTCACTGCTTCTCACACTTATATACATAATTACTGCTTCTCACACTTATATACATACTCACTGCTTCTCACACTTATATACATACTCACTGCTTCTCACACTTATATACATACTCACTGCTCCTCACACTTATATACATAATTACTGCTTCTCACACTTATATACATACTCACTGCTTCTCACACTTATATACATACTCACTGCTTCTCACACTTATATACATACTCACTGCTTCTCACACTTATATACATACTCACTGCTCCTCACACTTATATACATACTCACTGCTCCTCACACATATACATACTCACTGCTTCTCACACTTATATACATAATTACTGCTCCTCACACTTATATACATAATTACTGCTCCTCACACTTATATACATAATTACTGCTCCTCACACTTATATACATACTCACTGCTTCTCACACTTATATACATACTCACTGCTTCTCACACTTATATACATACTCACTGCTTCTCACACTTATATACATACTCACTGCTTCTCACACTTATATACATAATTACTGCTCCTCACGCTTATATACATACTCACTGCTTCTCACACTTATATACATACTCACTGCTTCTCACACTTATATACATACTCACTGCTTCTCACTCTTATATACATACTCACTGCTTCTCACACTTATATACATAATTACTGCTCCTCACACTTATATACATAATTACTGCTTCTCACACATATATACATACTCACTGCTCCTCACACTTATATACATACTCACTGCTTCTCACACTTATATATATAATTACTGCTTCTCACACATATATACATACTCATTGCTCCTCATACTTATATACATAATTACTGCTCCTCACACTTATATACATACTCACTGCTTCTCACACTTATATACATACTCACTGCTTCTCACACTTATATACATACTCACTGCTTCTCACACTTATATACATAATTACTGCTTCTCACACTTATATACATACTCACTGCTTCTCACACTTATATACATACTCACTGCCTTCTCACACTTATATACATAATTACTGCTCCTCACACTTATATACATAATACTGCTCTCACACTTATATACATACTCACTGCTTCTCACACTTATATATATAATTACTGCCTCCTCCACACATATATACATACTCACTGCTTCTCACACTTATATACATAATTACTGCTCTCACACTTATATACATAATTACTGCTCCTCACGCTTATATACAAAACAAAACTCACAAACGACTCACTGCTCACACTTATATTACATACTCACTGCTTCTCACACTTATATACATACTCACTGCTTCTCACTCTTATATACATACTCACTGCTTCTCACACTTATATACATAATTACTGCTCCTCACACTTATATACATAATTACTGCTTCTCACACATATATACATACTCACTGCTCCTCACACTTATATACATACATCACTGCTCTCCACCCACTTATATATATAATTACTGCTCTCTCAACACATATATACATACTCATTGCTCCTCATACTTATATAACATAATTACTGCTCCTCACACTTATATACATACTCACTGCTTCTCACACTTTATAACATACTCACTGCTTCTCACACTTATTTACATACTCACTGCTTCTCACACTTATATACATAATTACTGCTCTCTCAAACTTATATACATACTCCACTGCTTCTCACACTTATATACAATACTCACTGCTTCTCACACTTATATACATAATTACTGCTCCTCACACCTTTTATACATAATTACTGCTCCTCACACTTATATACATACTCACTGCTTCTCACACTTATATATATAATTACTGCTCCTCACACTTATATACATAATTACTGCTCCGCACACTTATATACATAATTACTGCTCCTCACACTTATATACATACTCACTGCTTCTCACACTTATATACATAATTACTGCTCAGTGCACTTATATACATAATTACTGCTCAGCGCACTTATATACATAATTACTGCTCCTCACACTTATATACATACTCACTGCTCAGCGCACTTATATACATAATTACTGCTCCTCACACTTATATACATACTCACTGCTCAGCGCACTTATATACATAATTACTGCTCCTCACACTAATATACATAATTACTGCTCCTCACACTTATATACATACTCACTGCTCAGCGCACTTATATACATAATTACTGCTCCTCACACTTATATATATAATTACTGCTCCCCACACTTATATACATAATTACTGCTCCTCACACTTATATACATACTCACTGCTTCTCACACTTATATACATACTCACTGCTTCTCACACTTATATACATACTCACTGCTTCTCACACTTATATACATAATTACTGCTCCTCACACTTATATACATACTCACTGCTCCTCACACTTATATACATACTCACTGCTTCTCACACTTATATACATACTCACTGCTCCTCACACTTATATACATACTCACTGCTTCTCACACTTATATACATAATTACTGCTCCGCACACTTATATACATAATTACTGCTTCTCACACTTATATACATACTCACTGCTCCTCACACTTATATACATAATTACTGCTCCTCACACTTATATACATACTTACTGCTCCTCACACATATATACATACTCACTGCTCCTCACACTTATATACATACTCACTGCTTCTCACACTTATATATATAATTACTGCTCCTCACACTTATATACATACTCACTGCTCCTCACACTTATATACATAATTACTGCTCCTCACACTTATATACATACTTACTGCTCCTCACACTTATATACATACTCACTGCTTCTCACACTTATATACATAATTACTGCTCCGCACACTTATATACATAATTACTGCTCCTCACACTTATATACATACTCACTGCTCCTCACACTTATATACATACTCACTGCTCCTCACACTTATATACATAATTACTGCTCCTCACACTAATATACATACTTACTGCTCCTCACACATATATACATACTCACTGCTCCTCACACTTATATACATACTCACTGCTTCTCACACTTATATATATAATTACTGCTCCTCACACTTATATACATACTCACTGCTCCTCACACTTATATACATAATTACTGCTCCTCACACTTATATACATACTTACTGCTCCTCACACTTATATACATACTCACTGCTTCTCACACTTATATACATAATTACTGCTCCGCACACTTATATACATAATTACTGCTCCTCACACTTATATACATACTCACTGCTCCTCACACTTATATACATACTCACTGCTTCTCACACTTATATACATAATTACTGCTCCTCACACTTATATACATAATTACTGCTTCTCACACTTATATACATAATTACTGCTCCTCACACTTATATACATACTCACTGCTCCTCACACTTATATACATAATTACTGCTCCTCACACTTATATACATACTCACTGCTTCTCACACTTATATACATACTCACTGCTTCTCACACTTATATACATACTCACTGCTTCTCACACTTATATACATAATTACTGCTCCTCACACTTATATACATACTCACTGCTCCTCACACTTATATACATACTCACTGCTTCTCACACTTATATACATACTTACTGCTTCTCACACTTATATACATACTCACTGCTCTGCACACTTATATACATACTCACTGCTTCTCACACTTATATACATACTCACTGCTTCTCACACTTATATACATACTCACTGCTTCTCACACTTATATACATACTCACTGCTCCTCACACTTATATACATACTCACTGCTTCTCACACTTATATACATACTCACTGCTTCTCACACTTATATACATACTGCTTCTCACACTTATATACATAATTACTGCTCCTCACACTTATATACATACTCACTGCTCCTCACACTTATATACATACTGCTTCTCATACTTATATACATACTCACTGCTTCTCACACTTATATACATACTCACTGCTTCTCACACTTATATACATAATTACTGCTCCCCACACTTATATACATACTCACTGCTTCTCACACTTATATACATAATTACTGCTCCCCACACTTATATACATAATTACTGCTCCTCACTCTTATATACATACTCACTGCTTCTCACACTTATATACATACTCACTGCTTCTCACACTTATATACTTACTCACTGATCCTCACACATATATACATACTCACTGCTTCTCACACTTATATACATACTCACTGCTTCTCACACTTATATACATAATTACTGCTTCTCACACTTATATACATAATTACTGCTCCCCACACTTATATACATAATTACTGCTCCTCACTCTTATATACATACTCACTGCTTCTCACACTTATATACATACTCACTGCTTCTCACACTTATATACTTACTCACTGATCCTCACACATATATACATACTCACTGCTTCT
Organism: Bombina bombina; assembly: GCF_027579735.1. Lineage (NCBI taxonomy): Eukaryota > Metazoa > Chordata > Amphibia > Anura > Bombinatoridae > Bombina > Bombina bombina. The sequence continues at coordinate 9,020 of NW_026512624.1, forward strand.
CACACTTATATACATACTCACTGCTTCTCACACTTATATACATAATTACTGCTTCTCACACTTATATACATACTCACTGCTCCTCACACTTATATACATACTTACTGCTTCTCACACTTATATACATACTTACTGATCCTCACACTTATATACATACTTACTGCTCCTCACACTTATATACATAATTACTGCTCCTCACACTTATATACATAATTACTGCTCCTCACACTTATATACATACTTACTGCTTCTCACACTTATATACATACTCACTGCTTCTCACACTTATATACATACTTACTGCTCCTCACGCTTATATACATAATTACTGCTTCTCACACTTATATACATACTTACTGCTTCTCACACTTATATACATACTTACTGCTCCTCACACTTATATACATACTCACTGCTTCTCACACTTATATACATAATTACTGCTTCTCACACTTATATACATACTCACTGCTTCTCACACTTATATACATACTTACTGCTCCTCACACTTATATACATACTCACTGCTTCTCACACTTATATACATACTCACTGCTTCTCACACTTATATACATACTTACTGCTTCTCACACTTATATACATACTCACTGCTTCTCACACTTATATACATACTCACTGCTTCTCACACTTATATACATACTTACTGCTTCTCACACTTATATACATACTTACTGCTCCTCACACTTATATACATACTCACTGCTTCTCACACTTATATACATACTCACTGCTTCTCACACTTATATACATACTCACTGCTTCTCACACTTATATACATACTTACTGCTTCTCACACTTATATACATACTCACTGCTTCTCACACTTATATACATACTCACTGCTTCTCACACTTATATACATACTTACTGCTTCTCACACTTATATACATACTCACTGCTTCTCACACTTATATACATACTTACTGCTCCTCACACTTATATACATAATTACTGCTTCTCACACTTATATACATACTTACTGCTTCTCACACTTATATACATACTTACTGCTCCTCACACTTATATACATACTTACTGATCCTCACACTTATATACATACTTACTGATCCTCACACTTATATACATACTCACTGCTTCTCACACTTATATACATAATTACTGCTTCTCACACTTATATACATACTCACTGCTTCTCACACTTATATACATAATTACTGCTTCTCACACTTATATACATACTCACTGCTCCTCACACATATATACATACTTACTGCTTCTCACACTTATATACATAATTACTGCTTCTCACACTTATATACATAATTACTGCTTCTCACACTTATATACATAATTACTGCTCCTCACACTTATATACATAATTACTGCTTCTCACACTTATATACATACTCACTGCTCCTCACACTTATATACATACTCACTGCTCCTCACACATATATACATAATTACTGCTCCGCACACTTATATATATAATTACTGCTCCTCACACTTATATACATACTCACTGCTCCTCACACTTATATACATACTCACTGCTCCTCACACATATATACATAATTACTGCTCCCCACACTTATATACATAATTACTGCTCCTCACTCTTATATACATACTCACTGCTTCTCACACTTATATACATACTCACTGCTTCTCACACTTATATACATACTCACTGCTTCTCACGCTTATATACATACTCACTGCTTCTCACACTTATATACATACTCACTGCTTCTCACACTTATATACATACTCACTGCTTCTCACACTTATATACATACTCACTGCTTCTCACACTTATATACATACTCACTGCTTCTCACACTTATATACATACTCACTGCTTCTCACGCTTATATACATACTCACTGCTTCTCACACTTATATACATACTCACTGCTTCTCACACTTATATACATACTCACTGCTCCTCACACTTATATACATACTCACTGCTCCTCACACTTATATACATACTTACTGCTCCCCACACTTATATACATACTCACTGCTTCTCACACTTATATACATACTCACTGCTCCTCACACTTATATACATACTTACTGCTCCTCACGCTTATATACATACTCACTGATCCTCACACTTATATACATACTTACTGATCCTCACACTTATATACATACTCACTGCTCCCCACACTTATATACATACTCACTGCTTCTCACGCTTATATACATACTCACTGCTTCTCACACTTATATACATACTCACTGCTCCTCACACTTATATACATACTCACTGCTTCTCACACTTATATACATACTCACTGCTTCTCACGCTTATATACATAATTACTGCTCCTCACACTTATATACATACTCACTGCTTCTCACACTTATATACATAATTACTGCTCCTCACACTTATATACATACTCACTGCTTCTCACGCTTATATACATACTCACTGCTTCTCACGCTTATATACATACTCACTGCTTCTCACACTTATATACATAATTACTGCTCCTCACACTTATATACATACTCACTGCTCCTCACACTTATATACATAATTACTGCTCCTCACACTTATATACATACTCACTGCTTCTCACACTTATATACATACTCACTGCTTCTCACACTTATATACATAATTACTGCTCCTCACACTTATATACATACTCACTGCTTCTCACACTTATATACATACTTACTGCTTCTCACACTTATATACATACACACTGCTCCTCACACTTATATACATACTCACTGCTCCTCACACTTATATACATACTCACTGCTTCTCACACTTATATACATACTCACTGCTTCTCACACTTATATACATACTCACTGCTTCTCACACTTATATACATAATTACTGCTCCTCACGCTTATATACATACTCACTGCTTCTCACACTTATATACATACTCACTGCTTCTCACACTTATATACATACTCACTGCTCCTCACACTTATATACATACTCACTGCTCCTCACACTTATATACATACTTACTGCTTCTCACACTTATATACATACTCACTGCTTCTCACACTTATATACATACTCACTGCTTCTCACACTTATATACATACTCACTGCTTCTCACACTTATATACATACTCACTGCTTCTCACACTTATATACATAATTACTGCTCCTCACACTTATATACATACTCACTGCTTCTCACACTTATATACATACTCACTGCTTCTCACACTTATATACATACTCACTGCTTCTCACACTTATATACATACTCACTGCTCCTCACACTTATATACATACTCACTGCTCCTCACACTTATATACATACTCACTGCTCCTCACACTTATATACATACTCACTGCTCCTCACACTTATATACATACTCACTGCTTCTCACACTTATATACATACTCACTGCTTCTCACACTTATATACATAATTACTGCTTCTCACACTTATATACATACTCACTGCTCCTCACACTTATATACATACTCACTGCTTCTCACACTTATATACATACTCACTGCTTCTCACGCTTATATACATACTCACTGCTTCTCACACTTATATACATACTCACTGCTTCTCACACTTATATACATACTCACTGCTTCTCACACTTATATACATAATTACTGCTCCTCACACTTATATACATACTCACTGCTCCTCACACTTATATACATAATTACTGCTCCTCACACTTATATACATACTCATTGCTTCTCACACTTATATACATACTCACTGATCCTCACACTTATATACATACTCACTGCTTCTCACACTTATATACATACTCACTGCTCCTCACACTTATATACATAATTACTGCTCCTCACACTTATATACATACTCACTGCTTCTCACACTTATATACATACTCACTGCTTCTCACACTTATATACATACTCACTGATCCTCACACTTATATACATACTCACTGCTCCTCACGCTTATATACATACTCACTGCTCCTCACACTTATATACATACTCACTGCTCCTCACACTTATATACATAATTACTGCTCCTCACACTTATATACATACTCACTGCTCCTCACACTTATATACATAATTACTGCTCCTCACACTTAAATACATACTCACTGCTCCTCACACTTATATACATACTCACTGCTTCTCACGCTTATATACATACTCACTGCTCCTCACACTTATATACATACTCACTGCTCCTCACACTTATATACATACTCACTGCTCCTCACACTTATATACATACTCACTGCTCCTCACACTTATATACATACTCACTGCTCCTCACACTTATATACATAATTACTGCTCCTCACACTTATATACATACTCACTGCTCCTCACACTTATATACATAATTACTGCTCCTCACACTTATATACATACTCACTGCTCCTCACACTTATATACATACTCACTGCTCCTCACACTTATATACATACTCACTGCTCCTCACACTTATATACATAATTACTGCTCCTCACACTTATATACATACTCACTGCTCCTCACACTTATATACATACTCACTGATCCTCACACTTATATACATACTCACTGCTCCTCACACTTATATACATACTCACTGATCCTCACACTTATATACATACTCACTGATCCTCACACTTATATACATACTGCTTCTCATACTTATATAGATACTCACTGCTGCTCACACGTATATACATACTCACTGTTCCTGTTGTTTTAAGATCACTTACCTTCTCTGGAGCATTGATCACTCCTGTGTTATACCCAAACTGCAGAGAGCCAATAGATGCCACAAAGACAGGAAATGCCAGATTGCAGGTGAGTCTCCCCTACGGAGAGAGAAGGGTGTTTTTTATGTTAGACAGGCAGTTGATACTGCAATATCTGCTTTGTGAGGTGTTTTATAAGGTGGAAACATTATATCCATCATACAACAAACCTAAGGACCCAAACCTCTGTAACACAGGTCAGCGTACTCACATGGGTTTGCATAGGCAGTAGGAAATTAGGCACGTATAGGCCAAAGTTTCTGAGGCACTCATAGACAGAAGTTACTGAGGTACCCATAGGTAGAAGTTACCCCAGCTTACATAGGCAAAAGTTACTAAGGCACCTATAGGAAGAAGTTACTGAGGCACTCGTAGGCAGAAGTTACTGAGGCACCCATAGGCAGTAGTTTCTCTGGCACCCATAGGCAGTAGGTACTGTGGCAACCATAGACAGAAGTTGCCTAGGCACCCATAGGCAAAAGTTACTCAGGAAACCACTGACAGAATGTTCTTGGGCACCACACATATTTTCTCCCCATAGTCACCTATTTCAGTTATGTATAATGCATATATAGGGGCATATTTATTAAACTTTGTATGGAGCTTGATGCCAGAAACAGAAGTTATGAAGCAGCTAAAGACCGCTGCTAAATAATCTGTCCATCTGCTCTGAGGCGGCGGACAGAAATCAACTCGATCGAATACTATGGGGTTGATTGACACCCCCTGCTAGCGGCCAATTGGCTGCGAATCTGCAGGGGGCGGTATTGCACAACAACTGCTGGTGCAATGATAAATGCGGAGAGCGTATGCTGTTTATCGATCTGCAGCGGACGTGATCCGCAATATGGGTCCATGTCCGCTTGCACCATAGTAAATAGGCCCCATTGCTTTTTGCAGGATTGTCATCTAAACCCATCCTAATGCATTAGACAACCTGCTTACTGCATAGTTCTCCAGGTCACCCAGGTCTAAAATAAGAGCTCACCTGGACATCATTAACAATAAAGCAGCAAATGGCTCTGCAATGCTGAGAACGGCTAATGCAACATTTTTATTTAGGGGGAAATAAAACTCAGCAAAATACAATTATTTACTGAGTGGTCTCTTTGTGTTACTCTGGGTTATTCACTAAAGCTCACCCAGCCTTTACAGCCACATGAGACTCGCATTTTCTATAATATTCTGAGCCACTTATTCACTAAAGCTCACCCAGCCTTTACAGCCACATGAGACTCACATTTTCTATAATATTCTGAGCCACTTATTCACTAAAGCTCACCCAGCCTTTACAGCCACATGAGACTCGCATTTTCTATAATATTCTGAGCCACTTATTCACTAAAGCTCACCCAGCCTTTACAGCCACACGAGACTCACATTTTCTATAATATTCTGAGCCACTTATTCACTAAAGCTCACCCAGCCTTTACAGCCACATGAGACTCGCATTTTCTATATTATTCAGAGCCACTTATTCACTAAAGCTCACCCTGCCGCTTCAGACTCACCACTGCTCATGTTACTGTATGTATCAGATTCACTAAATCTGTCCCAGCCTAGATGTATGAATTCATAGCCTTCACAAAAGACTGGAGAAAGAATTAAATCAGCTAGATTAACATGGGAACTATGAAGCTCATATATCTTGAGATGCTGGGGTGAGCTCTAGTAAATCAACTGCAGCAGTAGCATAAGCACTGGAGAGACTGGGATGAGCTTTAGTGAATTAGTGGCATACAGTAACAGACACAGGAGAGGCTGAGGTGAGCTTTAGTGAATTAGCTGCATACAGTAACAGACACAGGAGAGGCTGAGGTGAGCTTTAGTGAATTAGCTGCATACAGTAACAGACACAGGAGAGGCTGAGGTGAGCTTTAGTGAATTAACAGCATTCAGTAACAGACACAGGAGAGGCTGAGGTGAGCTTTAGTGAATTAGCTGCATACAGTAACAGACACAGGGGAGGCTGAGGTGAGCTTTAGTGAATTAGCTGCATACAGTAACAGATACAGGAGACGCTGAGGTGAGCTTTAGTGAATTTGCTGCATACAGTAACAGACACTGGAGAGACTGAGGTGAGCTTTAGTGAATTAGCTGCATACATTAACAGACACAGGAGAGGCTGAGGTGAGCTTTAGTGAATTAGCTGCATACATTAACAGACACAGGAGACGCTGAGGCAGGGAAAGGCACAGACAAAGGCCGTTGCGGACATTTTCCAAAGTACAGACCTTAGTGAAGGACACCAAGGTATATTTGAAATTAAAAACATTATTTTATAGTGCTTGGTGTTATTATACTGATCCTATAACCAGACCTCCTCTGGCTATACCCATGTGCCAGTGTCACTACTGTGTCATTATATAGTGCTGGGTGTTATTATACTGATGCAGATACCACTGATCCTATAACCAGCCCTCCTCTGGCTATACCCATGTGCCAGTGTCACTACTGTGTCATTATATAGTGCTGGGTGTTATTATACTGATGCAGATACCACTGATCCTATAACCAGCCCTCCTCTAGCTATACCCATGTGCCAGTGTCATTACTGTGTCATTATATAGTGCTTGGTGTTATTATACTGATGCAGATACCACTGATCATATAACCAGCCCTCCTCTGGCTATACCCATGTGCTAGTGTCACTACTGTGTCATTATATAGTGCTTGGTGTTATTATACTGATGCAGATACCACTGATCCTATAACCAGACCTCCTCTGGCTATACCCATGTGCCAGTGTCATTACTGTGTCATTATATAGTGCTGGGTGTTATTATACTGATGAAGATACCACTGATCCTATAACCAGCACTACTCTGGCTATACCCATGTGCCAGTGTCACTACTGTGTCAGTATATAGCGCTGGTTGTTATTATACTGATGCAGATACCACTGATCCTATAACCAGCACTACTCTGGCTATACCCATGTGCCAGTGTCACTACTGTGTCATTATATAGCGCTGGTTGTTATTATACTGATGCAGATACCACTGATCCTATAACCAGCCCTCCTCTGGCTATACCCATGTGCCAGGGCCACTACTGTGTTATTATATAGTGCTGGGTGTTATTATACTGATGCAGATACCACTGATCCTATAACCAGACCTCCTCTGGCTATACCCATGTGCCAGTGTCATTACTGTGTCATTATATAGTGCTTGGTGTTATTATACTGATGCAGATACCACTGATCCTATAACCAGCCCTCCTCTGGCTATACCCATGTGCTAGTGTCACTACTGTGTCATTATATAGTGCTTGGTGTTATTATACTGATGCAGATACCACTGATCCTATAACCAGACCTCCTCTGGCTATACCCATGTGCCAGTGTCATTACTGTGTCATTATATAGTGCTGGGTGTTATTATACTGATGAAGATACCACTGATCCTATAACCAGCACTACTCTGGCTATACCCATGTGCCAGTGTCACTACTGTGTCAGTATATAGCGCTGGTTGTTATTATACTGATGCAGATACCACTGATCCTATAACCAGCACTACTCTGGCTATACCCATGTGCCAGTGTCACTACTGTGTCATTATATAGCGCTGGTTGTTATTATACTGATGCAGATACCACTGATCCTATAACCAGCCCTCCTCTGGCTATACCCATGTGCCAGGGCCACTACTGTGTTATTATATAGTGCTGGGTGTTATTATACTGATGCAGATACCACTGATCCTATAACCAGCCCTCCTCTGGCTATACCCATGTGCCAGTGTCACTACTGTGTCATTATATAGTGCTGGGTGTTATTATACTGATGCAGATACCACTGACCATATAACCAGCCCTCCTCTGACTATACTCATGTGCCAGTGTCACTACTGTGTCATTATATAGTGCTGGGTGTTATTATACTGATGCAGATACCACTGATCCTATAACCAGCCCTCCTCTGGCTATACCCATGTGCCAGTGTCACTACTGTGTCATTATATAGTGCTGGGTGTTATTATACAGATGAAGATACCACTGATTCTATAACCAGCCCTCCTCTGGCTATACCCATGAGCCAGTGTCACTACTGTGTCAGTATATAGCGCTGGTTGTTATTATACTGATGCAGATACCACTGATCCTATAACCAGCACTACTCTGGCTATACCCATGTGCCAGTGTCACTACTGTGTCATTATATAGCGCTGGTTGTTATTATACTGATGCAGATACCACTGATCCTATAACCAGCCCTCCTCTGGCTATACCCATGTTCCAGTGTCACTACTGTGGGGTGTTATTATACTGATGCAGATACCACTGATCCTATAACCAGCCCTCCTCTGGCTATACCCATGAGCCAGTGTCACTACTGTGTCAGTATATAGCGCTGGTTGTTATTATACTGATGCAGATACCACTGATCCTATAACCAGCACTACTCTGGCTATACCCATGTGCCAGTGTCACTACTGTGTCATTATATAGCGCTGGTTGTTATTATACTGATGCAGATACCACTGATCCTATAACCAGCCCTCCTCTGGCTATACCCATGTGCCAGTGTCACTACTGTGTCATTATATAGTGCTGGGTGTTATTATACTGATGCAGATACCACTGACCCTATAACCAGCCCTCCTCTGGCTATACCCATGTGCCAGTGCCACTACTGTGTCATTATATAGTGCTGGGTGTTATTATACTGATGCAGATACCACTGATTCTGTAACCAGCCCTCCTCTGGCTATACCCATGTGCCAGTGTCACTACTGTGTCATTATATAGTGCTGGGTGTTATTATACTGATGCAGATACCACTGATTCTATAACCAGCCCTCCTCTGGCTATACCCATGTGCCAGTGTCACCACTGTGTCATTATATAGTGCTGGGTGTTATTATACTGATGCATATACCACTGATCCTATAACCAGCCCTCCTCAGGCTATACCCATGAGCAAGTGTCACTACTGTGGGGTGTTATTATACTGATGCAGATACCACTGACCCTATAACCAGCCCTCCTCTGGCTTTACCCATGTGCCAGTGTCACTACTGTGTCATTATATAGCGCTGGGTGTTATTATACTGATGCAGATACCACTGACCCTATAACCAGCCCTTGTCTGGCTATACCCATGTGCAAGTGTCACTACTGTGTGATTATATAGTGCTGGGTGTTATTATACTGATGTAGATACCACTGATTCTATAACCAGCCCTCCTCTGGCTATACCCATGAGCCAGTGTCACTACTGGGTCATTATATAGGGCTGGGTGTTATTATACTGATGCAGATACCACTGATTCTATAAACAGTCCTCCTCTGGCTATACGCATGTACCAGTGTTACTACTGTGTCATTATATAGCGCTGGGTGTTATTATACTGATGCAGATACCACTGATTCTATAACCAGCCCTCCTCTGGCTATACCCATGTGCCAGTGTCACTACTGTGTCATTATATAGCACTGGGTGTTATTATACTGATGCAGATACCACTAATTCTATAACCTGCCCTTGTCTGGCTATACCCATGTGCCAGTGTCACTACTATGTCTTTGTACAGAGCTGGGTGTTATTATACTGATGCAGATACCACTGACCCTATAACCAGCCCTTGTCTGGCTATATGCATGTGCCGGTGTCACTACTGTGTGATTATATAGCACTGGGTGTTATTATACTGATGCAGATACCACTGATCCTATAACCAGGCCTTGTCTGGCTATCTATGAAGAGAAAAGACAGAAGCGCCACATGGCCCAATATTGTTTGATCCGGAATTAGTAGATCTTAAAGTAATGAGTAAACTCACGTTTAGTAGAGCACCTCAGTTAGTGCTATATATACGGTCTGGGATCTATTCGGTCACCCAGAAGACCAACTTCCTGCACAGGAGCTGATGTCTGTATAGGCAGAAGGGAAACACAGGTGCCAATATGGCCTAGTATTGCTGGTGCAAAGGTGTCAATACAAGCAAAGAGAAGAATAATACTCACAAAGTGTAAAGCACCTCTTGTGGTGCTATAGAGGCATGAAGGGATCAATTCAGTCACCCAACAGACTTGTGGCCAGACATCCAAGTGGATTCAGAGGTGCAAAAGGATCCCACAATTGGTCCAAAAAAGGAAATATTCCTCAGGAGAAGGATAAAAGATATATATCCCAAAGAAAGATGCAGCAAGTGTTCAAAATATTAAAAAGTGACTTTAATAAAATTGTAAAATAACAGGCAACGCGTTTCTCAGCCAATGGCTGTTTCATCAGGCTTCATAAAATGTTTACTGAACACTTGCTAGATATACCCTAAACCTAAATTAATTGATATTAAACAGGTGGTAGTGGGATGGGTCCACTTAATTAGTAATATGATCCCAACCAATCAGTTGCTACCATATAGAACACACATTAAAACATTAAAACATAATGTAATAAATACATTTTATTTATTATTATTTTTATTGAAATTTGACAACACTTTACTCTATGTATATTACTTGGTTCCACCGAAATTTGTTGGGGATCATTTTTAACACTAGATCTATATGATTCGCATATACTGTGCCTCTACACTATGAGATATGAACCCTTGCCATTAGGGTTAGTGCTTCTTGTTTTATACATATCCTATGGATATTAGTGGCCCATATGAAGCTATTCTTACTAAGCTATGTGAATATAACTTCAGGAATGTTCACTAGTTATAAACACTGCTCTTTATTCGATATACTTCCAATCAGTGTTAGAAACCTATGTAGTTGTGGTGTTTAACTGTAGACTTGGGTGATTTGTGCCCCACTGTTGTATTCTATATGAAACGGTATATCATATACACAATGTGTTAATCTATTGACGGATAGGTATAGATTTACTGATAAAGCACAACATATTTTGCGAATGATTGTTATCCTGACTAGCTGATGCTGGTGGTATGACCAGCCAGGGATTTCTGTTACCCCGACTCTACTATTGTGCTAGCACTTCGATCACAATATCTTGCATGACACTATTAGCACGAATTGGCAGTAGTGCTTATCTCCCCACTAGATAATTTTAGTGTTCGCTTGGGTTACTCTCTTTTTTTGGCCCCATTATTGGTGCAGTATGAGTTCTTCTCTCCCTACTAGATAATTTTAGTGTTCGCTTAGGTTACTCTCTTTTTCTGGCCCCACTATTGGTGCAATATGAGTTCCACATACTACCGATTAGAAGGATGTACTATGGTTGCTATATAGTTTACGCCGCTTATCATTATAACCCTATCAGCCAGCGCCACGTATTTGAATCAGGATCGCTACTGTGCGATCCTGACTTGACAGAATCATTGAGGCCGGGCATGCGCATTCAGCGCAGAGGAATGTAGACATCGCCAACGCCTACTCTTGAGCGTATGCAGCGATTGGGCAACATCTGACTGTGGCTTGTCATGCGCATTGAGCGCCTGTGGACGCCGACTTAGTCGACGGTGAATTTAAATTACACACAACCAGAAACCGTGAGATAATAGCTGATTGAGACATCTATTTATTTCTTTAAAAGAACTTAACGTTCACTAGTATTGGAATTGCTGTGCTCTGTCTGTTCCCAATCACGCATGTCACCCGAAATCAATTTGCCTTTATACAACATGTCACTCATAACAAGGTACGACCTTTATAAGTCTAGTGAAACGATTGCTTAAATCAAATATAACATGAACAATACCAACTAGGAATATATATATATAAAAATTGGTATTAAGCATTGCCTCCCATACTGTATATGGTTGACATTATGTTGTATGCATTAATGTGTGCTTTATTTTTTAAAAACAAGGTATAATTTTTTAAGTTTTTTAAGTATATTTGATTAAATGAAATGTAGTATGAATAATATTAACTAGGAATGTATGAAATCCGTATTATGCATTGTATATTATATTGTACACTGTTTATGTTTATGTTTTAATGTGTGTTCTATATGGTAGCAACTGATTGGTTGGGATCATATTACTAATTAAGTGGACCCATCCCACTACCACCTGTTTAATATCAATTAATTTAGGTTTAGGGTATATCTAGCAAGTGTTCAGTAAACATTTTATGAAGCCTGATGAAACAGCCATTGGCTGAGAAACGCGTTGCCTGTTATTTTACAATTTTATTAAAGTCACTTTTTAATATTTTGAACACTTGCTGCATCTTTCTTTGGGATATATATCTTTTATCCTTCTCCTGAGGAATATTTCCTTTTTTGGACCAATTGTGGGATCCTTTTGCACCTCTGAATCCACTTGGATGTCTGGCCACAAGTCTGTTGGGTGACTGAATTGATCCCTTCATGCCTCTATAGCACCACAAGAGGTGCTTTACACTTTGTGAGTATTATTCTTCTCTTTGCTTGTATTGACACCTTTGCACCAGCAATACTAGGCCATATTGGCACCTGTGTCTCCCTTCTGCCTATACAGACATCAGCTCCTGTGCAGGAAGTTGGTCTTCTGGGTGACCGAATAGATCCCAGACCGTATATATAGCACTAACTGAGGTGCTCTACTAAACGTGAGTTTACTCATTACTTTAAGATCTACTAATTCCGGATCAAACAATATTGGGCCATGTGGCACTTCTGTCTTTTCTCTTCATAGATTGCCGCTCCTGGATCCTGGCCTGGATCATCACAGATAGCTGCCTCCCATCTCAATAGAGACTTTCACTTTATTATCACTGTGTTTGTTTTGGTTGTTTATTATTTGTATTACTCTGTATCACATTGTTATTGATTAACACTGTATAACATTGCACATCGTATGATTTATCACTCTTAAACCACATTGATACTGGTTTATACAGCATATCGCTTTGATTTATCACTTTAGTATTATTTAGATTTGTTAATATTAATCTTTAATATTTAGCTATATAAGTATAGAATTATTTGGTCACATCTCTTCTCTCACACTTAGGGCGCCCCCTCTCTTTCTTTTTTCTTCCTTGTCTGGCTATACTCATGTGCCAGTGTGACTACTGTGTCATTATATAGCGCTGGGTGTTATTATACTGATGCAGATACCACTGATCCTATAACCAGCCCTCCTCTGGCTATACCCATGTGCCAGTGTCACTACTATGTCATTATACAGTATAGCGCTGAGTGTTATTATACTGATGCAGATACCACTGATCCTATAACCAGCCCTCCTCTGGCTATACCCATATGCCAGATTCACTACTGTGTGATTATATAGCGCTGGGTGTTATTATACTGATGCAGATACCACTGATCCTATAACCAGCCCTCCTCTGGCTATATCCATGTGCCAGTGTCACTACTGTGTCTTTGTATAGAGCTGGGTGTTATTATACTGATGCAGATACCACTGACCCTATAACCAGCCTTCCTCTGGCTATACCCATGTGCCAGTGTCACTACTGTGTCTTTGTATAGAGCTGGGTGTTATTATACTGATGTAGATACCACTGATCCTATAACCAGCCCTCCTCTGTCTATACCCATGTACTAGTGTCACTACTGTGTCATTATACAGCGCTGGGTGTTATTATACTGATGCAGATACCACTGACCCTACAACCAGCCCTTGTCTGGCTATATGCATGTGCCGGTGTCACTACTGTGTCTTTTTTTATAGAGCTGGATGTTATTATACTGATGCAGATACCACTGATTCTATAACCAGCCGTCCTCTGGCTATACCCATGTACCAGTGTCACTACTGTGTCATTATGTAGTGCTGGGTGTTATTATACTGATGCAGATACCACTGACCCTATAACCAGCCCTCTTCTGGCTATATCCATGTGCCAGTGTAACTACTGACCCTATATAGTGACATACAATCTATATAATAATAATGACCCTATATAGTGACATACAAGCTATAACATAATAATGACCCTATATAGTGACATACAAGCTATAACATAATAATGACCCTATATAGTGACATACAATCTATAACATAATAATGACCCTATATAGTGACATACAAGCTATAACATAATAATGACCCTATATAGTGACATACAAGCTATATAATAATAATGACCCTATATAGTGACATACAAGCTATATAATAATAATGACCCTATATAATGACATACAAGCTATATAATAATAATGACCCTATATAATGACATACAAGCTATATAATAATAATGACCCTATATAGTGACATACAAGCTATAACATAATAATGACCCTATATAGTGACATACAAGCTATAACATAATAATGACCCTATATAGTGACATACAATCTATAACATAATAATGACCCTATATAGTGAAATACAAGCTATATCATAATAATGACTCTATATAGTGACATACAAGCTATATCATAATAATGACCCTATATAGTGACATACAAGCTATAACATAATAATGACCCTATATAGTGACATACAAGCTATATAATAATAATGACCCTATATAGTGACATACAAGCTATATAATAATAATGACCCTATATAGTGACATACAAGCTATATCGTAATAATGACCCTATATAGTGACATACAAGCTATAACATAATAATGACCCTATATAGTGACAATCAAGCTATAACATAATAATGACCCTATATAGTGACATACAAGCTATAGCATTATAGTAGTGACCCTATATAGTGACATACAAGCTATAGCATTATAATAATGACCCTATATAGTGACATACAAGCTATAACATAATAATGACCCTATATAGTGACATACAAGCTATAACATAATAATGACCCTATATAGTGACATACAAGCTATATAATAATAATGACCCTATATAATGACATACAAGCTATATAATAATAATGACCCTATATAAAGACATACAAGCTTTATAATAATAATGACCCTATGTAGTGACATACAAGCTATAGCATTAAAATAATGACCCTATATAGTGACATACAAGCTATATAATTATAATGACCCTATATAGTGACATACAAGCTATATAATTATAATGACCCTATATAGTGACATACAAGCTATATAATTATAATGACCCTATAGATTGACATACAAGCTATAACATAATAATGACCCTATATAGTGACATACAAGCTATAACATAATAATGACTCTATATAGTGACATACAAGCTATAACATAATAATGACCCTATATAGTGACATACAAGCTATAGTATAATAATAATGACCCTATATAGTTACATACAAGCTATAGTATAATAATAATGACCCTATATAGTGACATACAAGCTATAGTATAATAATAATGACCCTATATAGCGACATACAAGCTATAGTATAATAATAATGACCCTATATAGTGACATACAAGCTATAGCATAATAATAATGACCCTATATAGTGACATACAAGCTATAGTATAATAATAATGACCCTATATAGTGACATACAAGCTATAGCATAATAATAATGACCCTATATAGTGACATACAAGCTATAACATAATAATGACCCTATATAGTGACATAAAAGTTATAACATAATAATGACCCTATATAGTGACATACAAGCTATAGTATAATAATAATGACCCTATATAGTTACATACAAGCTATAGTATAATAATAATGACCCTATATAGTGACATACAAGCTATAGTATAATAATGACCCTATATAGTGACATACAAGCTACAGCATAATAATGACCCTATATAGTGACATACAAGCTATATCATGATAATGATCCTATATAGTGACATACAAGCTATATCATAATAATGACCCTATATAGTGACATACAAGCTATATAATAATAATGACCCTATATAGTGACATACAATCTATAACATAATAATGACCCTATATAGTGACATACAAGCTATAACATAATAATGACCCTATATAGTGACATACAAGCTATATAATAATAATGACCATATATAGTGACATACAAGCTATATAATAATAAT
The DNA here is from genome assembly GCF_027579735.1 of Bombina bombina. NCBI lineage: Eukaryota > Metazoa > Chordata > Amphibia > Anura > Bombinatoridae > Bombina > Bombina bombina. The sequence continues at coordinate 25,627 of NW_026512624.1, forward strand.
GACCCTATATAATGACATACAAGCTATATCATAATAATGACCCTATATAGTGACATACAAGCTATATCATAATAATGACCCTATATAGTGACATACAAGCTATAACATAATAATGACCCTATATAGTGACATACAAGCTATAACATAATAATGACCCTATATAGTGACATACAAGCTATAACATAATAATGACCCTATATAGTGACATACAATCTATAACATAATAATGACCCTATATAGTGACATACAAGCTATAACATAATAATGACCCTATATAGTGACATACAAGCTATATAATAATAATGACCCTATATAGTGACATACAAGCTATATAATAATAATGACCCTATATAATGACATACAAGCTATATAATAATAATGACCCTATATAATGACATACAAGCTATATAATAATAATGACCCTATATAGTGACATACAAGCTATAACATAATAATGACCCTATATAGTGACATACAAGCTATAACATAATAATGACCCTATATAGTGACATACAATCTATAACATAATAATGACCCTATATAGTGACATACAAGCTATATCATAATAATGACCCTATATAGTGACATACAAGCTATATCATAATAATGACCCTATATAGTGACATACAAGCTATAACATAATAATGACCCTATATAGTGACATACAAGCTATATAATAATAATGACCCTATATAGTGACATACAAGCTATATAATAATAATGACCCTATATAGTGACATACAAGCTATATCGTAATAATGACCCTATATAGTGACATACAAGTTATAACATAATAGTGACCCTATATAGTGACATACAAGCTATATCATAATAATGACCCTATATAGTGACATACAAGCTATATCATAATAATGACCCTATGTAGTGACATACAAGCTATATCATAATAATGACCCTATATAGTGACATACAAGCTATATCATAATAATGACCCTATGTAGTGACATACAAGCTATATCATAATAATGACCCTATATAGTGACATACAAGCTATATAATAATAATGACCCTATATAGTGACATACAATCTATAACATAATAATGACCCTATGTAGTGACATACAAGCTATATCATAATAATGACCCTATGTAGTGACATACAAGCTATATCATTATAATGACCCTATATAAAGACATACAAGCTATATCATTATAATGACCCTATGTAGTGACATACAAGCTATATCATTATAATGACCCTATGTAGTGACATACAAGCTATATCATTAGAATGACCCTATATAAAGACATACAAGCTATATCATTATAATGACCCTATGTAGTGACATACAAGCTATATCATTATAATGACCCTATGTAGTGACATACAAGCTATATCATAATAATGATCCTATGTAGTGACATACAAGCTATAGCATAATGATGACCCTATATAGTGACATACAAGCTATATCATTATAATGACCCTATGCAGTGACATACAAGCTATAGCATTATAGTAATGACCCTATATAGTGACATACAAGCTATAGCATTATAGTAATGACCCTATATAGTGACATACAAGCTATAGCATTATAGTAATGACCCTATATAGTGACATACAAGCTTTAGCATTATAGTAATGACCCTATATAGTGACATACAAGCTATAGCATTATAGTAGTGACCCTATATAGTGACATACAAGCTATAGCATTATAGTAATGACCCTATATAGTGACATACAAGCTATAGCATTATAGTAATGACCCTATATAGTGACATACAAGCTTTAGCTTTATAGTAATGACCCTATATAGTGACATACAAGCTATAGCATTATAGTAGTGACCCTATATAGTGACATACAAGCTATAGCATTATAGTAATGACCCTATATAGTGACATACAAGCTATAGCATTATAGTAATGGCCCTATATAGTGACATACAAGCTTTAGCATTATAGTAATGACCCTATATAGTGACATACAAGCTATAGCATTATAGTAATGACCCTATATAGTGACATACAAGCTATAGCATTATAGTAATGACCCTATATAGTGACATACAAGCTATATTTATTATTATTAAAAGGTATTTGTATAGCGTCAACAGATTCTGCAGCGCTATAAACATAGTTGGTATACAGGATAATATTTATAGGGATCAAATGGGTAGAGGGCCCTGCCGAGAGTTGCACAGTTGTAGTCGTCTCTTATGAAGGCGATCTACAAACAGCTGGGCTCATAGGCTTACATTCTAAGGGGTTCAAGGGGAAAGCAATGGAGTTAGGAAAGGTTAGTGTTGTTTGTATGCATCCCTGAATAGTAGAGTTTTTAGGGAGTGCTTGAAGCTGTTAAAACTAGGGGAGAGTCTTGTGGAGCGAGGCAGGGAGTTCCACAAGATGGGGGCCAGTCTGGAGAAGACCTGTAAACGGGAGTGTGAGGAAGTAACAAGAGAGGAGGAGAGTAGGAGGTCGTGAGCAGAGTGAAGGGGACGGGAGGGAGAGTATCTGGAGACAAGATCTGAAATGTAGGGGAGAGCAATGCAATTGAGGGCTTTGTATGTCAGAGTGAGAATTTTGTGTTTAATCCTAGAGGCAAGAGGAAGCCAGTGAAGGGATTGGCAGAGAGGTTCAGCAGATGAAGAGCGACGTGTAAGGGAGATGAGCCTGGGAGAGGCATTCATTATGGATTGTAAAGGAGCTAGTCGGCAGCTAGGTAGACCAGAGAGGACAGAGTTGCAGTAGTCGAGACGGGAAAGGATAAGAGAGTGGATTAAAATCTTAGTTGTGTCTTGTGTAAGGAAATGTCTAATTTTATAGATTTCTTTTAAGGTGGAAGTGGCAGGCTTTAGCGAAGGAAAGGTCTGAGTCAAGTGTGACCCCAAGGCTTGGGGCATGCGGGGTAGGGGTAATGATGGAATTATCAACAGTTATAGAGAATTGGGGGGTGGAGATTTTGGAAGAAGGAGGAAAAATAAGGAGTTCAGTTTTGGAGAGATTTAGCTTAAGGCAGTGAGAGGACATCCAAGATGAGATATGAGAAAGACAGTTAGTGACATGGGTTAACAAGGAAGGAGGTAAGTCTGGTGCAGAGAGGTAGATTTGGGTGTCATCGGCATACAAATGATATTAAAACCTGTGGGACTTTAATAAGGAACCTAATAATGATGTATAGATTGAATAGAGAAGGGGACCAAGGGCAGAGCCTTGAGGTACCCCAACAGAAAGTGGTAACGGGGCAGAGGATGCTCCGGAGTAGGCTACACTAAAGGTACGGTTAAATAGATAGGAAGAGAACCACAAGAAAGCTGTGTCACAGATGCTGAAGGATTGGAGGCTTTGGAGCAAAAGAGGGTGGTCAACAGTGTCAAAGGCTGCAGACAGATCAAGGAGGATAAGCAAAGAGAAGTGGCCTTTGGATTTTGCTGTAAGTAGGTAATTGGTAACCTTGACAATTGCTGTCTCTGTGGAGTGATGGGGACAAAATCCAGATTTCAGTGGGTCAAGAAGAGAGTTTAGTGTAAGGGAATGGGATAGACGTGCATATACTAGCTTTTCAAGGAGCTTTGAGGCAAGAGGGAGGAGGGAAATAGGATGGTAGTTGGATGGGGAGGTTGGATCGAGGGAAGGTTTTTTGAAGATAGGTGTGGCCAGTGCATGTTTTAGAGATGAGGGAAATATACCAGTGCTGAGGGAGAGGTTGAAAAACATAATTTATGCTTACCTGATAAATTTATTTCTCTTGTAGTATGTTCAGTCCACGGGTCATCCATTACTTATGGGATATATTCTCCTTCCCAACAGGAAGTTGCAAGAGGATCACCCAAGCAGAGCTGCTATATAGCTCTCCCCTCACATGTCATATCCAGTCATTCGACCGAAACAAGACAAGTAAGGAGAAACTATAGGGTGCAGTGGTGACTGGAGTTTTAATTAAAATTTAGAACTGCCTCAAAAAAAGACAGGGCGGGCCGTGGACTGAACACACTACAAGAGAAATAAATTTATCAGGTAAGCATAAATTATGTTTTCTCTTGTTAAGTGTGTTCAGTCCACGGGTCATCCATTACTTATGGGATACCAATACCAAAGCTAAAGTACACGGATGATGGGAGGGACAAGGCAGGAACATTTAAACAGAAGGAACCACTGCCTGTAGAACCTTTCTCCCAAAAACAGCCTCCGAAGAAGCAAAAGTGTCAAATTTGTAAAATTTTGAAAAGGTATGAAGTGAAGACCAAGTTGCAGCCTTGCAAATCTGTTCAACAGAGGCCTCATTCTTAAAGGCCCAGGTAGAAGCCACAGCTCTAGTGGAATGAGCTGTAATTCTTTGAGGGGGCTGCTGTCCAGCAGTCTCATAGGCTAAACGTATTATGCTACGAAGCCAAAAAGAGAGAAAGGTGGCCGAAGCCTTTTGACCTCTCCTCTGTCCAGAATAAACGACAAACAGAGAAGAAGTTTGCCGAAAATCTTTAGTTGCCTGTAAGTAGAACTTCAGGGCATGGACAACGTCCAGATTATGCAAAAGACGTTCCTTCTTTGAAGAAGGATTAGGACATAATGATGGAACAACAATCTCTTGATTGATATTCCTGTTAGAAACTACCTTAGGTAAAAACCCAGGTTTAGTACGCAGAACTACCTTATCTGAATGAAAAATCAGATAAGGAGAATCACAATGTAAGGCAGATAACTCAGAGACTCTTCGAGCCAAGGAAATAGCCATCAAAAACAGAACTTTCCAAGATAACAGCTTAATATCAATGGAATGAAGGGGTTCAAATGGAACGCCTTGAAGAACTTTAAGAACTAAGTTTAAGCTCCACGGCGGAGCAACAGTCTTAAACACAGGCTTAATCCTAGCTAAAGCCTGACAAAATGCCTGAACGTCTGGAACTTCTGCCAGACGTTTGTGTAAAAGAATAGACAGAGCAGAAATCTGTCCCTTTAACGAACTAGCAGATAAACCCTTTTCTAAACCCTCTTGTAGAAAAGACAATATCCTAGGAATCCTAACCTTACTCCATGAGTAACTCTTGGATTCACACCAATATAAATATTTACGCCATATCTTATGGTAAATTTTTCTGGTAACAGGTTTCTGAGCCTGTATTAATGTATCAATAACAGACTCCGAGAAACCACGCTTTGATAGAATCAAGCGTTCAATCTCCATGCAGTCAGCCTCAGAGAAATTAGGCTTGGATGGTTGAAAGGACCCTGAATTAGAAGGTCCTGCCTCAGAGGCAGAGACCATGGTGGACAGGACGACATGTCCGCTAGGTCTGCATACCAGGTCCTGCGTGGCCACGCAGGGGCTATCAGAATCACTGATGCTCTCTCCTGTTTGATCTTGGCAATCAGTCGAGGCAGCAACGGAAATGGTGGAAACACATAAGCCATGTTGAAAACCCAAGGGGCTGCTAGTGCATCTATCAGCACCGCTCCCGGGTCCCTGGACCTGGATCCGTAACAAGGAAGCTTGGCGTTCTGGCGAGATGCCATGAGATCCAGTTCCGGTTCGCCCAAACGAAGAATCAGTTGGGCAAAGACCTCCGGGTGAAGTTCCCACTCCCCCGGATGAAAGGTCTGGCGACTTAGAAAGTCCGCCTCCCAGTTCTCCACGCCTGGGATGTAGATCGCTGATAGGTGGCAAGAGTGAGACTCTGCCCAGCGAATTATCTTCGACACTTCTAACATCGCTAGGGAACTATTGGTTCCCCCTTGATGGTTGATGTAAGCCACAGTCGTGATGTTGTCCGACTGAAATCTGATGAACCTCAGAGTTGCTAACTGAGGCCAGGCTAGAAGAGCATTGAATATTGCTCTTAATTCCAGAATGTTTATTGGGAGGAGTTTCTCCTCCTGAGTCCACGATCCCTGAGCCTTCAGGGAGTTCCAGACTGTGCCCCAGCCTAGTAGGCTGGCATCTGTTGTTACAATCGTCCAATCTGGCCTGCGAAAGGTCATTCCTTTGGACAGATGGACCCGAGACAACCACCAGAGAAGAGAATCTCTGGCCTCCTGGTCCAGATTCAGTAGAGGGGACAGATCTGAGTAATCCCCATTCCACTGACTTAGCATGCATAATTGCAGCGGTCTGAGATGCAGGCGCGCAAATGGCACTATGTCCATTGCCGCGACCATTAAGCCGATTACTTCCATGCACTGAGCTACTGATGGGCTTGGAATGGAATGAAGGACACGGCAAGCATTTAGAATTTTTGATAACCTGGACTCCGTCAGGTAAATCTTCATCTCTACAGAATCTATAAGAGTCCCTAGAAAGGGAACCCTTGTGAGTGGTAATAGAGAACTCTTTTCCATGTTCACTTTCCACCCATGCGACCTCAGAAAAGCTAGAACTATCTCTGTATGAGATTTTGCATTTTGAAAACTTGACGCTTGTATCAGAATGTCGTCTAGGTACGGAGCCACCGCTATGCCTCACGGTCTCAGTACCGCCAGAAGTGAGCCCAGAACCATTGTAAAATTTCTCGGGGCCGTAGCTAACCCGAAGGGAAGAGCTACAAACTGGTAATGCCTGTCTAGAAAGGCAAATCTTAGGTACCGATAATGGTCTTTGTGAATCGGTATGTGAAGGTAGGCATCCTTTAAATCCACTGTGGTCATATACTGACCCTCTTGGATCATGGGTAGGATGGTTCGAATAGTCTCCATTTTGAACGATGGAACCCTTAGGAACTTGTTTAAGATCTTTAGGTCTAAGATTGGTCTGAAGGTTCCCTCTTTTTTGGGAACCACAAACAGATTTGAGTAAAAACCTTGCCCTTGTTCCGTCCGCGGAACTGGGTGGATCACTCCCATTACTAAGAGGTCTTGTACACATTGTAGAAATGCCTCTTTCTTTATTAGGTTTGTTGATAACCTTGACAGGTGAAATCTCCCTTGTGGAGGAGAAGCTTTGAAGTCCAGAAGGTATCCCTGAGATATGATCTCCAGCGTCCAGGGATCCTGGACATCTCTTGCCCAAGCCTGGGCAAAGAGAGAAAGTCTGCCCCCCACTAGATCCGTTTCCAGATAGGGGGCCCTTTCTTCATGCTGTCTTAGGGGCAGAACTAGGCTTTCTGGCCTGTTTGCCCTTGTTCCAGGACTGGTTGCCTTTCCAACCCTGTCTGTAATGAGCAGCAGTTCCTTCCTGTTTTGGAGCGGAGGAAGTTGATGCTGCTCCTGCCTTGAAATTACGAAAGGCACGAAAATTAGACTGTTTGGCCTTTGATTTGGCCCTGTCCTGAGGAAGGGTATGACCCTTACCTCCAGTAATGTCAGCAATAATTTCTTTCAAGCCGGGCCCGAATAAGGTTTGCCCTTTGAAAGGAATATTAAGCAATTTAAATTTAGAAGTCACGTCTGCTGACCAGGATTTAAGCCATAGCGCTCTGCGCGCCTGTATAGCGAATCCGGAGTTCTTAGCCGTTAGTTTGGTTAAATGCACAACGGCATCCGAAACAAACGCATTAGCTAGCTTAAGTGCTTTAAGCTTGTTCATAATCTCATCCAATGGTGCTGTGCGAATAGCCTCTTCCAGAGACTCAAACCAGAATGCCGCTGCAGCAGTGACGGGCGCAATGCATGCAAGGGGCTGTAATATAAAACCTTGTTGAACAAACATTTTCTTAAAGTAACCTTCTAATTTTTTATCCATTGGATCTGAGAAAGCACAACTATCCTCCACCGGGATAGTGGTACGCTTAGCTAAAGTAGAAACTGCTCCCTCCACCTTAGGGACCGTCTGCCATAAATCTCGTGTGGTAGCGTCTATTGGGAACATTTTTCTAAATATCGGAGGAGGGGAAAAAGGCACACCGGGTCTATCCCACTCCTTGTTAATAATCTCTGTAAGCCTTTTAGGTATAGGAAAAACGTCAGTACACACAGGTACCGCAAAGTATTTATCCAGCCTACATAATTTCTCTGGGATTGCAACCATGTCACAATCATTCAGAGCCGCTAACACCTCCCCTAGCAATACACGGAGGTTCTCAAGCTTAAATTTAAAATTTGAAATTTCTGAATCCGGTCTCCCTGGATCAGATCCGTCACCCACAGAATGAAGTTCTCCGTCCTCATGTTCTGCAAATTGTGACGCAGTATCAGACATGGCTCTCGTGTCATCAGCGCGCTCTGTCCTTAACCCAGAGCTATCGCGCTTGCCTCTTAACTCAGGCAAGTTAGATAATACTTCTGTCATAACATTAGCCATATCTTGCAAAGTGATTTGTAAGGGCCTTGATGTACTTGGCGCCACAATATCACGCACCTCCTGAGCGGGAGGCGAAGGTACTGACACGTGAGGAGAGTTAGCCGGCATAACTTCCCCCTTGTTGTCTGGTGATAATTTCTTTACCGGTAAAGACTGACTTTTATTTAAAGTAACATCAATACAATCAGTGGCGTCACTAGGGTTGGTGTCACCCGGTGCGGTAAGTTATGGTGTCACCCCCCCCCCAGAAAGCAGACACACAAAAACACAGGCAAACACACATACAAACACTCAGACACACTTAAAAACATACTCAGATGCACACACAAACACTCGGAAACACACTCAGACACACACACAAAAACACACACACAAAAACACTGAGACACACACACACACAAAAACACTGAGACACACACACACACACACACAAAAACTCAGACACACACACACACAAAAACTCAGACACCAACACTTACAAAATATGTAAACTGCACTGCATTAATTATAAAGCTCATGCCTAGAGCTGCTTCCTGGCTCAGCAGAGCATCAAATGAAAGATAAACAGAGCACTATAAAAATAAATCACTAAAGAAAAGGTTTAGGTGCAAACTATGAAAATTCTGCTCTCTGACTCTGTTCCAAGTCTGTCAGTGCACAGCCCCGGGCCGCGTGCCTACCGCTTCTTCTGGCCAATCACCTCTGCACTCTGCCCACCCCCAGACCCCCGCCCGCCCTCCTACCTGTTCAGTGTGCACTTAGTGTACCGTAACCGTAATGGTCTGGTGGGCATCATACGTGGCTCCTTCACTTTAAAGACAGTGTCAAACAATCATGCGGTCAGGTGCCAGGCATCCCCTCATGATTTGCCAGTTCCCGTTTAGAGAGACAGCACAGCAGTGAGTGACTCCACTGCTCCACATGTCACTGAGCAATGAGCACAGATAGGCAGGCAGGTTTAGGAAAGCAGCGCAACTTTGCAAGCCCCACGGCATGCCCACAACATTCATAGCGAAATTGGGCAGGGGAGAAGCAAACTACAAACAAGCAAAAGCAGCCGGGAAAACTATTTGTTGAAATTGCAGCACTGGCTCAAGGGGAAAAAAAATTGTGTGTCTACAACTTCCCCAGTCCCACTAATGTTCACAAATGCCAGCCCCTCTAATAAAAAAAATCTATGCATCTCAACATTGTAGTGACGCCACTGAATACAATTGGTACACATATTTCTATTGGGCTCCACATTGGCTTTTAAACATAATGAACAAGCAGATTCATCTGTATCAGACATGTTTAAACAGACTAGCAATGAGGCTAGCAAGCTTGGAAAATACTTTCAATAAATTTACAAGCAATATAAAAAACGCTGCTGCGCTTTTTAAAAACACAAAAAAACTGTCACAGTTGAAATAACAATGAACTAATTCAGTTATAGCAACCAAATTTTAACAGTAAATGTATGAAATTAGCAGAGGATTGCACCCACTAGCAAAAGGATGATTTAACCCCTTAATACCCAAAACGGATAATCAATTTAACAGTTAACGTTTTTATCACAGTCAAACACACTGTCACAGGTCTGCTGTGACTGATTACCTCCCTCAAAAATAAATTTTGAAGACCCCTGAGCTCTCTGGAGACGTCCTGGATCAAGGAGGAAGACGCAGGAAGACTGTGATCGAATTTTAACTGCGCAACAAGGCGCTAAAAAAGGCCCCTCCCACTCATATTACAAAAGTGGGAGACCTGATATAACGGTTTCTATGCAGAAATATACGTTAGCCATGTGGAAAAAAATCATGCCCCAAAAGATTTATCACCAAGTACCTCACAAAACGATTAACATGCCAGTAAACGTTTTAAAAAAACAAACATTTCAAATGTTATGTAAAGTTATCACTAAGCCTGCTACCAGTCGCTTCTACTGCAGTTAAGGCTCATACATTATTTCAGTATTAACATTATTTTCTCAGTCAAATTCCATTCCTTAGAAAATAACTCTACTGCGCATACATTTATCAGCCTGATACCAGTCGGTACTACTGCATTTAAGGCTGTACTTACATCATATGGGTATCAGTGTTTTCTTAGTCAATTCCATTCCTTAGAAAATATTTTACTGCACATACCTCATTTGCAGGGGACCCCGCATGCTATTCCCTTTTCTGAAGTTACCTCACTCCTCAGAATGTACGAGAACAGCCAGTGGATCTTAGTTACGTCTGCTAAGACCATAGAAAACGCAGGCAGATTCTTCTTCTAAATACTGCCTGAGAGAAAAAACAGCACACTCCGGTGCCATTTAAAATAACAAACTTTTGATTGAAGAATAATTAAGTAAAAAACTCCTAACTCCTCTCACGACCTCCTTCTTTGTTGAGAGTTGCAAGAGAATGACTGGGTATGATATGTGAGGGGAGGAGCTATATAGCAGCTCTGCTTGGGTGATCCTCTTGCAACTTCCTGTTGGGAAGGAGAATATATCCCATAAGTAATGGATGACCCGTGGACTGAACACACTTAACAAGAGAAATGTGTGTGAGTATGGGGGTGAGGGTAGAAGAGTGGGAGGGGAGTAGCTGTGAGGGATAGGGCCGAGGGGACAGGTAGTGAGGTGGGAGGACAGTATAAGGGCAGAAACTTCTTCCTCGGTAGCAAGGGCAAAAGAGCTAAATGTATTTGTGTTTTGGATGATTGTGAGCTTTTGAGGGGGTGGGAGATTGGTAGTAAATTGAGAGCTGATTTCATTTCTGATGGAGTCAATGTTGTTATTGAAGTGGCTGGCAAAATCTTGAGCTGAGAGAGAAGTTGTATTAGGAGGTGGGGGTGGGCGGAGAAGAGTATTGAAGTGGAAAACAGACGTTTTAGGTTATAGGAAAGAGTAGAGATGAGATTAGAGAAGTAGTGTTGCTTATAAAGATTAAGGGCAAAATAGTAGGAGTTCAGGATGAATTTGTAGTGAAGTCACTCAGCAGTACGGGAACATCTACGTAGGTACCGTGTCAGAGGAGTATGCCAAGGCTGAGGATGAGTGTGGTTTCTGAGCGATGGTAGGAGGGGCCAGAGTGTCAATGACCGATGTAAGGGTGGAGTTATAGTGGCAGATTGGTCAGGGCAGGAAAAGGAGTTGTTGATAAGCTATAGCATTATAGTAACCCTATATAGTGACATACAAGCTATAGCATTATAATAATGACCCTATATAGTGACATACAAGCTTTAGCATTATAATAATGACCCAATATAGCGATATACAAGCTATATCATAATAATGACCCTATGTAGTGACATACAAGCTACAGCATTATAAATAATGACCCTATATAGTGACATACAAGCAATATCATAATAATGACCCTATGTAGTGACATACAAGCTACAGCATTATAATAATGACCCTATATAGTGACATACAAGCTATTTTATAATAATGACCCCATTTAGTGGCATATAGCTATCCTATATAATAAAAGGCCAAGTGTGTTTGTCCGAAGCTGTCATGCACAGTAGTGAGCGCGAGGACAAACACACCTGGCCTTCCAACTCACCTGACATCTGGCGTCAGCGAGTGGTGGATTGGGCGTGGCCGGGCGGGTGCGATGTGGACGGGGCCCGGGTTTGACATGGGCGTGGCCCGGGTGTGGGTGGGTGTGATGTGGACAGGGCCGGGCGTGACGTGGGCAGGGCCAGATGCCCTCAAGACAGAGAGCTCTAAAGAGGGGTGATAGAGAGAGCAGAAGAGGGGGGATAAAGAGAGGGAGAGAGACAGCAAAAGAGAGGGGGGAGAGTGCACAAAAGAGAGGGAGTGAGAGCAAAAGAGAGGGGGAGAGAGCACAAAAGAGAGGGGGGAGAGAGCACAAAAGAGAGGGGGAGAGAGCGCAAAAGAGAGGGGGAGAGAGCACAAAAGAGAGGGGGAGAGAGCACAAAAGATATGGGGGAGAGAGCGCAAAAGAGAGGGGGAGAGAGCGCAAAAAAGAGGGGGGAGAGAGCACAAAAGAGAGGGAGAGAGCAAAAGAGAGGGGGAGAGAGCACAAAAGAGAGGGGGAGAGAGCGCAAAAGAGAGGGGGGAGAAAGCACAAAAGAGAGGGGGAGAGAGCGCAAAAGACAGGGGAGAGAGAGCAAAAGAGAGGGGGAGAGAGCGCGAAAGAGAGGGGGGGGGAGATCGCAAAAGAGAGGGGGGAGAGAGCACAAAAGAGAGGGGGGAGAGAGCACAAAAGAGAGGGGGAGAGAGCATAAAAGAGAGGGGGAGAGAGCGCAAAAGAGAGGGGAAGAGCGCAAAAGAGAGGGGAGAGAGCACAAAAGAGAGGGGGAGAGAGAACAACAGAGAGGGGGGAGAGAGCACAACAGAGAGGGGGGAGAGAGCACAACAGAGAGGGGGGGAGAGAGCACAACAGAGAGGGGGGAGAGAGCACAAAAGAGAGGGGGGAGAGAGCACAAAAGAGAGGGGGGAGAGAGCACAAAAGAGAGGGGGGAGAGAGCACAAAAGAGAGGGGGAGAGAGCACAAAAGAGAGGGGGAGAGAGCACAAAAGAGAGGGGGGAGAGAGTGCAAAAGTGAGGGGGAGATAGACAGCAAAAGAGAGAAGAGAGAGAGTAAAAGAGAGGGAGAGAGAAAACAAAAGAGGGGGAGAGAGAGAGAGCAAAAGAGAGGGAGAGAGACAGCAAAAGAGGGGAAGAGAGAGCAAAAGAGAGGGGCAAGAGAGACAGAGAGCTCTAAAGATAGGGGGATAGAGAGAGCAGAAGAGGGGGGATAAAAAGAGGGAGAGAGACAGCAAAAGAGAGGGGGAGAGTGCACAAAAGAGAGGTGGAGAGAGCACAAAAGAGAGGGGGGGAGAGTGCAAAAGAGAGGGGGAAGAGAGCACAACAGAGAGGGGGAGAGAGCACAAAAGAGAGGGGGGAGAGAGCACAAAAGAGAGGGGGGAGAGAGCACAAAAGAGAGGGGGGAGAGAGCACAAAAGAGAGGGGGGAGAGAGCACAAAAGAGAGGGGGGAGAGAGCACAAAAGAGAGGGGGGAGAGAGCATAAAAGAGAGGGGGAGAGAGCACAAAAGAGAGGGGGAGAGAGCACAAAAGAGAGGGGGAGAGAGCACAAAAGAGAGGGGGAGAGAGCACAAAAGAGAGGGGGGGGGAGAGAGTGCAAAAGTGAGGGGGAGATAGACAGCAAAAGAGAGGAGAGAGAGAGAGCAAACGAGAGAAGAGAGAGAGCAAACGAGAGGGGGGAAGAGAGAGAGCAAAAGAGAGGGAGAGAGAAAGCAAAAGATGGGGAGAGAGAGAGCAAAAGAGAGGGAGAGAGACAGCAAAAAAGGGGAAGAGAGAGCAAAAGAGAGGGGCGAGAGAGACAGAGAGCTCTAAAGAGAGGGGGATAGAGAGAGCAGAAGAGGGGGATAAAAAGAGGGAGAGAGACAGCAAAAGAGAGGGGGAGAGTGCACAAAAGAGAGGGGGAGAGCACAAAAGAGAGCGGGAGAGAGTGCAAAAGAGAGGGGAGAGAGCACAGAAGAGAGGGGGAGAGAGCGCAAAAGAGAGGGGAGAGAGCACAAAAGAGAGGGGGGAGCACAAAAGAGAGGGGGAGAGAGCACAAAAGAGAGGGGGGAGAAAGCACAAAAGAGAGGGGGGAGAGAGAGAGCACAAAAAAGAGGGGAGAGAGAACAAAAGAGAGGAGGAGAGAGCACAAAAGAGAGGGGGGGAGAGCACAAAAGAGAGGGGGGAGAGAGCAAAAAAGAGAGGGGGGAGAGAGCAAAAAAGAGAGGGAGAGAGAGCTTAAAAGAGAGCGGGAGAGAGCTTAAAAGAGAGGGGGAGAGAGCACAAAAGAGAGGGGGAGAGAGAGCGCAAAAGAGAGGGGGAGAGAGACAGCAAAAGAGAGGAGAGAGAGCAAACGAGAGGAGAGAGAGCAAATGAGAGGGGGGAAGAGAGAGAGCAAAAGAGAGGGAGCGAGACAGCAAAAGAGGGAGAGAGAGACAGTAAAAGAAGGGGAGAGAGAGCAAAATGAGGGAGAGCGAGAGCAAAAGAGGGGGAGAGAGAGCAAAAGAGAGGGGGAGAGAGAGAGCAAAAGAGAGGGGGGATAGAGAGAGATCATGTGTCAACCATGTGATATGCATAGCAGGCAGGCGGAAAGGCAGAAACCTAAAAAAAAAATGTTACAAAAATTAAATTTTAAAAAAATTGTGCTGAAGCAGGGACACACCTACACACTGCTGCGGACACACTAGTGTGTCCCGACACACAGTTTGGAAAGCACTGCTATAGAGTTACATACATGCTATAGTGTGTTAATAATGACCCTATATAGTTACATACAAGCGTTTGTGTGATAATGACACTATATTATAATATACAAGCTATAGTGTGATAATAATGACCTTATACAGTAACATACAAGCTATAGTGTGTTAATAATGACCCTATATAGTTACATACAAGCTATAGTGTGATAATAATGACCCTATATAGTTACATAGAAGCTATAGTGTGTTAATAATGACCCTATATTGTTACATACAAGCTATAGTGTGTTAATAATGACCCTATATAGTTACATACAAGCTATAGTGTGATAATAATGACCCTATATAGTTATATAGAAGCTATAGTGTGTTAATAATGACCCTATATAGTTACATAGACATTATAGTGTGTTAATAATGACCCTATATTGTTACATACAAGCTATAGTGTGTTATTAATGACCCTATATAGTTACATACAAGCTATAGTGTGATAATAATGACCCTATATAGTTATATAGAAGCTATAGTGTGTTAATAATGACCCTATATAGTTACATACAAGCTATAGTGTGTTAATAATGACCCTATATAGTTACATACAAGCTATAGTGTGTTAATAATGACCCTATATAGTTACATACAAGCTATAGGGAGATAATAATGACCCTATATAGTTACATACAAGCTATAGTGTGTTAATAATGACCCTATATAGTGACATGCAAGCTATAGGGAGATAATAATGACCCTATATAGTTACATACAAGCTATAGTATGATAATAATGACCCTATATAGTGACATGCAAGCCATAGGGAGATAATAATGACCCTGTATAGTTACATACAAGCTATAGTATGATAATAATGACCCTATATAGTGACATGCAAGCTATAGGGAGATAATAATGACCCTATATAGTTACATACAAGCTATAGTGTGTTAATAATGACCCTTTATAGTTACATACAAGCTATAGTGTGATAATAATGACACTATATAGTTACATACAAGCTATAGTGTATTAATAATGACCCTATATAGTGACATGCAAGCTATAGGGAGATAATAATGACCCTATATAGTTACATACAAGCTATAGTGTGATAATAATATCACAATATATAGTTACATACACGCTATAGTGTGTTAATAATGACCCTATATAGTTACATACAAGCTATAGTGTAAAAATACTCAACCTATATAAATACATACAAGATATAGGGAGATAATAATGACCCTATATAGTTACATACAAGCTATAGGTAGAAACTAATGACCCTATATTCTTACATACAAGCTATAGTGTGATAATAATGACCCTATATAGTTACATACAAGCTATAGTATGATAATAATGACCCTATAAAATTACATACAAGCTATAGGGAAATAATAATGACCCTATATAGTTACATGCAAGCTATAGGGAGATGATAATGACCCTATACAGTTACATACAAGCTATAGTATGATAATAATGACCCTATAAAATTACATACAAGCTATAGGGAAATAAATTACCCTATATAGTTACATACAAGCTATAGGGAGATAATAATGACCCTATACAGTTACATACAGGCTATAGTATGCTAATAATGACCCCATACAGTTACATACAGGCTATAGTATGATAATAATGACCCCATACAGTTACATACAGGCTATAGTGTGATAATAATGACCCTATATAGTTACATACAAGCTATAGTATGATAATAATGACCCTATAACATTACATACAAGCTATAGGGAAATAATAATGACCCTATATAGTTACATACAAGCGATAGTGTGATAATAATGATCTTATAAAGTTACATACAAGCTATAGGGAGATAATAATGACCCTATACAGTTACATACAAGCTATAGTATGATAATAATGACACTCTATAGTTATATACAAGCTATAGTGTGATAATGACTATATAGTTACATACAATCTATAGTGTGTTAATAATGATCTTATAAAGTTACATACAAGTTATAGGGAGATAATAATGACCCTATACAGTTACATACACGCTATAGGGAAATAACAATGACCCAATACAGTTACATACAAGCTATAGGGAGATAATAATGACCCTATACAGTTACATACAGGCTATAGTGTGATAACGACTCAGTTTATGTGTTTATGTGCTCACTATTTTTGTGAATGAGACAAATCAAGAGCTTTTAAAATCAACATAACTGGTATTGGTAAATTAAACTGTGATCACAATATACTTTGTTTTAAAATATGTTCTCTTTAAAAGGTGTCTCTAGATGTTAAAAAGATATGTTAATTTATTTACTTTTGATAAAACATCTATTTTGAATTTTGGTTTAATAAAAGACATCAGTGTCTATATGTAGAAGCTATGGAGGTTTTATTTTATTTTTTTGTTATTTGGCTATTTCACTAATATTTTGATGTGACAGAACCACATTAAGTGTTAGACTTGACCAACGTAAAGGAAAGGGTCTCACTCTTTGCACATTATGTGAGGAATCTTTGCACATCATTTGAGGGACTCTGTATATAATATGAGGGTTTCTTTAAACCATGTTAGGTTTTCTGGACAAAATGTGAAGGTCTTTGCTCACTGTGAATGTTTATGTATACCATTTGAGGGTCTCTGTTCAATGTGATGATCTCTGTACACCATGTGAGGGTCTCTGCATGTGATGAGAGTGTCTCTGCTCACTGTGAGGATCTATTTACACCATTTGAGGGTCTCTGCTCACTGTGAGGATCTATGTACACCATGTGAGGGTCTCTGCTCACTGTGAGGATCTATTTACACCATTTGAGGGTCTCTGCTCACTGTGAGGATCTATGTACACCATGTGAGGGTCTCTGCATGTGATGAGTATCTCTGCTCACTGTGAGGATCTATGTACACCATTTGAGGGTCTCTGCATGGCATGTGAGGATTTCTATATGTAGTGAGATGGGTCTTTACTCACTGAGAGGGTGTCTGGACACTATGTAAGGCTATCTGCTCACTGTGAAGGTCTATGTACATCATGTGAGGTCTCTGCACACCTCTGCTCAATGTGAGAGTCTCTGTTCACCATGTGAGAGTCTATATACATCTTGTTAAGGCTCCTGCATGTCATGTGAGGGTCTTTGCTCACTGTGAGCATTTCTGCACGTCATGTGAGGATCTCTACAAAAGTATAGCGACAACAACCCTATAAACCATGTGAGGTGGGTGACACATATCCCGGAATCTGAAACAAACACAAAACTCACCTTGTCAGCTTCCATCCTGCAGAATACCAGACTCTCTCTTGAGAAACTTACAGTCAACAAACGTCACAATATCTCACAGGTAAACCCCACACCTCTATTTCTTCTGCCCCCTTCTCTCTCTGCACCCTCTTCCCTATCTCTGTGCCCCCCTTCTCTCTCTGCACCCTCTTCCCTATCTCTGTGCCCCCTTCTCTCTCTGCACCCTCTTCCCTATCTCTGTGCCCCCTTCTCTCTCTGCACCCTCTTCCCTATCTCTGTGCCCCCCTTCTCTCTCTGCACCCTCTTACCTATCTCTGCGCCCCGTTTTCTCTCTCTGTACCCTCTTCCCTATCTCTGTGCCCCCTTCTCTCTCTGTACCCTCTTCCCTATCTCTGTGCCCCCCTTCTCTCTCTGCACCCTCTTCCCTATCTCTGTGCCCCCTTCTCTCTCTGCACCCTCTTCCCTATCTCTGCGCCCCCTTCTCTCTCTGCACCCTCTTCCCTATCTTTGTGCCCCCCTTCTCTCTCTGCACCCTCTTCCCTATCTCTGTGCCCCCTTCTCTCTCTGCACCCTCTTCCCTATCTCTGTGCCCCCCTTCTCTCTCTGCACCCTCTTCCCTATCTCTGTGCCCCCCTTCTCTCTCTGCACCCTCTTCCCTATCTCTGTGCCCCCTTCTCTCTCTGCACCCTCTTTCCTATCTCTGTGCCCCCTTCTCTCTCTGCACCCTCTTCCCTATCTCTGTGCCCCCCTTCTCTCTCTGCACCCTCTTCCCTATCTCTGTGCCCCCTTCTCTCTCTGCACCCTCTTCCCTATCTCTGCGCCCCCTTCTCTCTCTGTACCCTCTTACCTATCTCTGTGCCCCCTTCTCTCTCTGCACCCTCTTACCTATCTCTGTGCCCCCCTTCTCTCTCTGCACCCTCTTACCTATCTCTGTGCCCCCCTTCTCTCTCTGCACCCTCTTACCTATCTATGTGCCCCCCTTCTCTCTCTGCACCCTCTTCCCTATCTCTGTGCCCCCTTCTCTCTCTGCACCCT
Source organism: Bombina bombina (assembly GCF_027579735.1). Classification (NCBI taxonomy): domain Eukaryota; kingdom Metazoa; phylum Chordata; class Amphibia; order Anura; family Bombinatoridae; genus Bombina; species Bombina bombina. The sequence goes on from NW_026512624.1 coordinate 44,310, forward strand.
CTTACCTATCTCTGTGCCCCCTTCTCTCTCTGCACCCTCTTCCCTATCTCTGTGCCCCCCTTCTCTCTCTGCACCCTCTTCCCTATCTCTGTGCCCCCCTTCTCTCTCTGCACCCTCTTCCCTATCTCTGTACCCCCTTCTCTCTCTGTACCCTCTTACCTATCTCTGTGCCCCCTTCTCTCTCTGTACCCTCTTACCTATCTCTGTGCCCCCTTCTCTCTCTGCACCCTCTTCCCTATCTCTGTGCCCCCCTTCTCTCTCTGCACCCTCTTCCCTATCTCTGTGCCCCCCTTCTCTCTCTGCACCCTCTTCCCTATCTCTGTGCCCCCCTTCTCTCTCTGCACCCTCTTCCCTATCTCTGTGCCCCCCTTCTCTCTCTGCACCCTCTTACCTATCTCTGCGCCCCCTTCTCTCTCTGTACCCTCTTCCCTATCTCTGTGCCCCCCTTCTCTCTCTGCACCCTCTTACCTATCTCTGTGCCCCCCTTCTCTCTCTGCACCCTCTTCCCTATCTCTGTGCCCCCCTTCTCTCTCTGCACCCTCTTCCCTATCTCTGTACCCCCTTCTCTCTCTGTACCCTCTTCCCTATCTCTGTGCCCCTCTGTTGGCTCTTTTGTATCTGTGCTTTCTGTTGTACCCCTGAAGAAACTCTTCCTCTGTAGAGTCTGCTGAGTATAAAACAGTCTCCCAGGGCTGATAGCGCTAGCTGCTTTGGCAGTCACACTGTAGGGTGGCACTGCTCTGCCAAATGTTAACTCTACATAAAGCACTTGTCACTGCAGGGAGGTTTTTTTGTCGCTATAATCTCACTTACATCACACACCCGCAGCTTCCTTCAGGAAACAAAGTTACCAAACGTTTCTCAGAAGGACGATAAAGTGGCATGTGTAAGACATAGTAGAGCCCCTGGCATCTTGCAAATGTTCTTTTTGCTGTAGTCTGGGCCAGCACAGGGGTCAGTGATACGCCAGAGATTACTGTAATGTGACATGTGCTAAAGACGCATTATTCAGCTAATTTTATACTGAGTTTCATTTACACACATTAGGTGTAGCCGACTGGCACCTGTACTGCTGTCTGACAGCCAGAGAGGCAAATAACTGGTGACATATGGTTAGTAGAGATGCCCCAATGAAAGCCCTGAATGCCACTGAGAGTCATTGTGCAAGGAGAGACAAATATGGCGCACTGTAGTATTTTACTTTGTATTATTAACTAGTCAAATAGCTGAAAACATGCACTGTAAATATTTTGCATTCCAATGTTCTTCACATAGGAGAATATGTTGTATGTATTTTTAAATAGATATTCCTGTATATATATCTGTATATATCTATACATATATATAATCGTGTGTGTGTGTATGAGTGTGTGAGTGTGTGTTTGTCAGTGTCTTTATGTGTGTGCGAGTCTGTCTGTGAAAGAGTGAGTGTATTTATGTGTGTGTGAGAGAGACAGTGTGTGTGACAGAGTGTGTGTTTGTCAGTGTCTTTATGTGTGTGCGAGTCTGTCTGTGAAAGAGTGAGTGTATTTTGTGTGTGTGAGAGAGAGACAGTGTGTGTGACAGAGTGTGTGTGTGTGTGTTTGTCAGTGTCTTTATGTGTGTGCGAGTCTGTCTGTGAAAGAGTGAGTGTATTTATGTGTGTGTGAGAGAGACAGTGTGTGTGAGAGAGTGTCTTTGTGTGTACAGTATATGTGAGAGAAAGAGTGTGTATGAGTGTGAATATCTATGTGCCAGTTTGTGTTTTTGTTCCATAATGCATAATATGAGCCTTACTGCCTATCCCTGTGTCACATCTCAGTGCTCGCACCGTCTTCCTGTGAGATGACACAGTTTGCACAGTCACATCCTAGTTACCCAATAAACTGTGGGTTGTCTTGATACCCCACCCCACTCGCTGTCACATGCACCTCACTGCAATAACTGTCACAAACTCACCTCAATGCACTCACCTCACACACTGTCAGACGCACTTCACTACACTCACTGTCACACACCCCTCACCTCACTCACTGTAACTCGAACCTCACAGCACTCACTGTCACACACCCCTCACCTCACTCACTGTAGCTCGAACCTCACAGCACTCACTGTAACTCAAACCTCACAGCACTCACTGTCACACACCCCTCACCTCACTCACTGTAACTCAAACCTCACAGCACTCACTGTCACACACCCCTCACCTCACTCACTGTAACTCGAACCTCACAGCACTCACTGTCACACGCAGCTTAGCTCACATTGTCACGCAACTCACCGCACTCGCTGTCACATGCACTGCATGGCACTCAGCATCACATGCAGCTTACAGTCACACCAACCTCACTGTACTCACCATCACATGCACCTCACAGCACTCACCTCACTACACTCACTATCACACGCACCTCAGCACACTTGCTGTCATAAGCTCCTCACTACACTCACTGTCACATGCACCTCACCACACTCACTGTCACATGCACCTCACCACACTTGCTGTCACATGCACCTCACCACACTGGCTGTCACATGCACCTCACCACACTTGCTGTCACATGCACCTCACCACACTTGCTGTCACATGCACCTCACCACACTCACTGTCACATGCACCTCACCGCACTCACTGTCACATGCACCTCAACACACTCACTGTCACATGCACCTCAACACACTCGCTGTCACATGCACCTCAACACTCTCGCTGTCACATGCACCTCAACACACTCACAGTCACATGCACCTCAACACACTCACTGTCACATGCACCTCAACACACTCACTGTTACATGCACCTCACCACACTCACTGTCACATGCACCTCACCACACTCACTGTCACATGCACCTCAACACACTTGCTGTCACATGCACCTCACCACACTTGCTGTCACATGCACCTCACCACACTTGCTGTCACATGCACCTCACCACACTCACTGTCACATGCACCTCTCCACACTTGCTGTCACATGCACCTCACCACACTTGCTGTCACATGCACCTCACCACACTTGCTATCACATGCACCTCACCACACTTGCTGTCACATGCACCTCACCACAATCACTGTCACATGCACCTCACCACACTCACTGTCACATGTACCTCAACACACTCACAGTCACATGCACCTCAACACACTCGCTGTCACATGCACCTCAACACACTCACTGTTACATGCACCTCACCACACTCACTGTCACATGCACCTCACCACACTCACTGTCACATGCACCTCACCACACTTGCTGTCACATGCACCTCACCACACTTGCTGTCACATGCACCTCACCACACTCACTGTCACATGCACCTCACCACACTCACTGTCACATGCACCTCACCACACTTGCTGTCACATGCACCTCACGACACTTGCTGTCACATGCACCTCACCACACTTGCTGTCACATGCACCTCACCACACTTGCTGTCACATGCACCTCAACACACTCGCTGTCACATGCACCTCAACACACTCACTGTCACATGCACCTCAACACACTCGCTGTTACATGCACCTCACCACACTCGCTGTCACATGCACCTCACCACACTCGCTGTCACATGCACCTCAACACACTTGCTGTCACATGCACCTCACCACACTTGCTGTCACATGCACCTCAACACACTTGCTGTCACATGCACCTCACCACACTTGCTGTCACATGCACCTCACCACACTTGCTGTCACATGCACCTCACCACACTTGCTGTCACATGCACCTCACTACACTCCCTGTCACATGCACCTCACCACACTTGCTGTCACATGCACCTCACCACACTTGCTGTCACACGCACGTTACACTCACCTCACCACACTTGCTGTCACACGCACCTCACCGCACTCAACTCACCGCATTTGCTGTCACACGTACCTCACCGAACTCACCTCACCGCACTTGCTGTCACACGCACCTCACCGCACTCAACTCACCGCATTTGCTGTCACACGCACCTCACTGAACTCACCTCACCGCACTTGCTGTCACATGCACCTCACCGCACTCACCTCACCACACTCACTGTAACTCAAACCTCACAGCACTCACTGTCACACGCAGCTTAGCTCACATTGTCACGCAACTCACCGCACTTGCTGTCACACATACTGCATGGCACTCAGCATCACAAGCAACTTACAGTCACACCAACCTCAACACACTCACCATCACAAGCACCACACAGAATTCACCGTCACATGCACCTCACAGCACTCACCTCACTGCACTCACTATCACACACACCTCAGCACACTTGCTGTCATAAGCTCCTCACTGCACTCACTGTCACATGCACCTCAACACAATTGCTGTCACATGCACCTCAACACACTCGCTGTCACATGCACCTCAACACACTCGCTGTCACATGCACCTCAACACACTCACTGTCACATGCACCTCACTGCTCTTGCTGTCGCATGCACCTCAACACACTCGCTGTCACATGCACCTCACCACACTTGCTGTCACATGCACCTCACCGCACTCACCTCACCGCACTTGCTGTCACACGCACCTCACCGCACTCACCTCACCGCATTTGCTGTCACACGCATCTCACTAAACTCACCTCACCGCACTTGCTGTCACACGCACCTCACTGCACTCACCTCACTGCACTTGCTGTCACACGCACCTCATCGCACTCACCTCACCACACTCGTTGTCACACACACCTCACCGCACTCACCTCACCACACTTGCTGTCACACGCACCTCACCAAAATCACTGTCACATCCACAGAGCACTCACAGAGCTGTCACACGCTCACATAGCACTCACTCACAGAGCAGTCACATGCTCACATAGCACTCACTCACAGAGCAGTCACACGCTCACATAGCACTCACTATTGCACAATGTTTTACCACATTTGAGCTCCTGTACTCACTATCTCACAATGCCCTTGGTGCCACACATATGCCGCTGTGACACACATGGGTTAGATAATCCCTGCGTCAGTTAATAAAGCACAATACTGTAAGCATGTGACAGGACATAAGCAGTTGCATGACCTGTTGGTAAATATATCAAGTCAGATTTGTCCTTAACTGTTACAGTACAAACCATATTTATGTGTTACACATTGTTACACTACAGGCAAATAACCACACACAACTCATGTACACAATCACACACAAACATTGTTACACTACAGGTAAATAAGCACACACAACTCATGTACACAAACATACACACATTGTTATTCTACAGGCAAATAACCACACACAACTCATGTACACAATCACACAGACGCATTGTTACACTACAGGTAAATAACCACACACAACTCATGTACACAATCACACAGACGCATTGTTACACTACAGGTAAATAACCACACACAACTCATGTACACAATCACACAGACGCATTGTTACACTACAGGTAAATAACCACACACAACTCATGTACACAATCACACAGATGCATTGTTACACTACAGCTAAATAAGCACACACAACACAAATGTACACAAATACACGCATTGTTACACTACAGGTAAATAAGCACACACACAACTCATGTACACAAACACACACACATTGTTACACTACAGGCAAATAACTACACACAACTCATTTACACAATCACACAGACGCATTGTTACACTACAGGTAAATAAGCACACACAATTCATGTACACAATCACACAGACGCACACACACACACATTGTTACACTACAGCTAAATAAGCACACACACAACTCATGTACACAATCACACAGACACACACAAAATATTATACTACAGTGAAATAAGCACACACAACTCATGTACACAAACATGTACAAAAATACACACAATCACACAGGCACACACACATTGTTACACTACAGGTAAATAAGCACACACACAACTCATGCACACAAACACACAGGCACACAAACATTGTTACACTACAGGCAAATAACCACACACAACTCATGTACACAATCACACACACATTGTTATACTACAGACAAATAACCACACACAACTCATGTACACAATCACACAGACACACACATTGTTACACTACAGGTAAATAAGCACACACAACTCATGTACACAATCATACACACACACATTGTTACACTACAGGTAAATAAGCACACACAACTCATGTACACAATCACACAGGCACACACACATTGTTACACTACAGGCAAATATCCACACACAACTCATGTACACAAGCACACAGAAACACACATATTGTTACACTACAGACAAATAACCACACACAACTCATGTACACAATCACACAGACACACACATTGTTGCACTACAGGTAAATAAGCACACACAACTCATGTACACAATCACACAGACTCACACACACATTGTTGCACTACAGGTAAATAAGCACACACAACTCATGTACACAAACACACAGACACACACATTGTTACACTACAGGCAAATAACCACACACATCTCATGTACACAAATACACACACACATTGTTACACTACAGGCAAATAACCACGCACAACTCATGTACACAATCACACAGGCAGACACACATTGTTAAACTACAGGTAAATAAGCACACACAACTCATGTACACAATCACACAGACTCACACACACATTGTTAAACTACAGGTAAATAAGCACACACACCTCATGTACACAATCACACAGGCACACACACATTGTTACACTACAGGTAAATAAGCACACACACACCTCATGTACACAATCACACAGGCACACACACATTGTTAAACTACAGGTAAATAAGCACACACAACTCATGTACACAATCACACAGGCACACACACATTGTTACACTACAGGTAAATAAGCACACACAACTCATGTACACAATCACACAGACTCACACACACATTGTTACACTACAGGTAAATAAGCACACACACAACTCATGTACACAAATACACACACATTGTTACACTACAGGTAAATAAGCACACACACAACTCATGTACACAATCACACACACATTGTTACACTACAGGTAAATAAGCACACACACAACTCATGTACACAATCACACACACATTGTTACACTACAGGTAAATAAGCACACACACAACTCATGACCTTCTGAGTCATCAAGCACCGGCTCCAACAACCTTACCTCACTTATCATTCATTTAAACCCTAATTTCACTCTATGTAAGAAAGACACCAGACTTCTTTCATGGTATAAATTTTGGCCGCAGCCCACTTTATTAAATATATATATATACTCTTTTTTATAAACATATAAATAACCATAAATAACTATATATATATTAGGAAACTCAAATCCTATAAGAAAATGTATTCAAGATAGAATTAGTAAGTGGTCCTAGTTCACTTATCAGTATCCTGGCCGTCATTCCTCTGGACACAGCCGTCCCCTGGTTGAGCCCGTTAAATTACTACTTAATACTTCTTTACTTCTAGAGGACCCCTTGCCACTAGAAGTACACCCATGCACTCTCACCCCATGGAGAGGCAAATTCCACCGTTATCATTATGGCCATACACTAATATCTTGCCTACAAACTAGCACCCCCGCCAATGACTAGCCTGATTATATCAGCCCAGTCCCGCCAGCCTGCTCAAATTGTCCCTAAAACCTCCTTATAATCCAATACAAACAGCTGCAGGCCAAAATCATTCAAGTGGACACCATCCTGTAAATAAAACTCCCCGGTGATGTGCTACAACACCTCCAATCCTCCTAATGAAAGCCCCAATCAATTTATTATTATTTTTTCTGTTTCTTTCAAGTTTAATCGGATCCCAAGCTGCCCTCTAAATCATTCTAGGAAGAATATCGGACCAAACAATCTTCAAATTTGGGTACAAATCCTTCAACCTACCCAAATCCCTTTTGATTCTTCTTACCAATTCCTTTGGGACATAAAAAACCCAAATCATTGCCACAAGCACCTCCAGAGGGCGGGAAACGCCTACAATAGTCCACTATCAGCGGCAACAGTCTGTCTCATCTAAGATCCCTTACCCAAAACCATTTTACCTCCCAGGCCGCTGCCGGAAAACCCAACTGTAGGCTGTCAACCTTCATTGCCGCTGCTCTTCTTGCCCAATAAATAAACGAATCACCAACCACAATCCTTTAACACCTAGTATATAAAAAAAGGATAATATAACACAAACAAACATATACCCTTAAGTCAGGGCGAATGTACAATTTAAATCTTTGAGACCCCCACCTCCCAATGTTCTGTACCACCTTCTCACTTACCCCAATAGTTACGCCTCTGTAGCTGCCCCAATCCTAAAGGAATGGGACCCAAACTCTGAAGGCACCAAACTCAATCTCTCCAGAGCTATTTTCAGTACTGCCCAGAACTGATACTGGGACAAAAAACTTCCATCCTGATGAATTAGCAAGGAGCTCCCTCAAACTGAGGACGCATCAACAGGAATTGTCCCAACATTCTACAAGGGCACACCTCTTCCCACTAGGAAAAAATACTACAGTCTTGACTTTACTGTACTGGTTAGTTTTACTGCTCCTCAACAAAATATCAGCCCTTGTCTTTGTCAGCGAAACATCATGTATCATCAATCCACCCGGGAGCTTTTTACTATCACTTACTAGCTCTGAGATACGAAATGCACCAAAAAGTAATAAAAAATAAACAAACATCAAATGGGGAAGAACAAATTCCAGCCAAGGCATCGCAAATACTCACCAACAATGTAAAAGCGATGGGTCTCCTGTGGTCTCTCCTACCACCCTTTTTCTTCATAAATGGAAAGAGTCCACAGCTGCATTCATTACTTTTGGGAAATAAGAACCTGACCACCAGGAGGAGGCAAATACACCCCAGCCAAAGGCTTAAATACACCCCCCACTTCCCTCATCCCCCAGTCATTTTTTGCCTTTCGTCCCAGTAGGTTGGCAGAGAAGTGTCAGAAGTTTGTTTTCGTCTCTTATGGAGGGTAGTACTCTTCGACATGGGACGGGAGTTTTAAGTAGTCCTGTCAGTCTCTCAGTAAGAGCTTGGATGAAAGTTAGAGTCCAGAGATGCAGGAAGAGTCTTTCTGCAAAACCATCCCGACTCATTTTAACAACTCCACAAGCAATCGGCATTGTCGAACTTCGCTTCGCTGCCTGCTTTCTTCTCTCTCAAGTCCATGGCAGTGGCGAGGCTACTATCCGTCACACTTGGAGGGCCATGTTCCTGTTCCACGGAGTAGATTCTGGTAAGATCGTTTAATTTTACTTCTTCATGATTATACTGTAACTCATTTGTTCCTGCAAACTCACATGAAAAATACAGGGTCTCAGTGGGACTCCTTTAGTATCTTGGAATCAAGGGTTAATATCTCCTGAGGGGGATTATTGAACAGGGGTTTTTTTTTAATCATGTTTATTATGTGATTTAATCTGCTAATATGTAGTGTTAACTGGGCTTTTGGCTTTTGGAACAAAACAACCTTTCGAAGTGACGCAACCTTATGGTTGGGCGCGCTTTTTTTGGACTGTGCGGTTCACCTTGTGACCGGGCGTGTTTACGTTCTGGTCTACCATTTCCTCATTCCTGACTGTGTGGCGACAGAGAAATCGAGTCCGCCGGTGTCTGGTTCATAGGAGGTGGTGAGTGCCCCAGCCATTGTGGGTGTCAGGTGCTGTTTCAATTGTTTTATATTTAGTCCATTTTTTGGTATCCTTTATCCAGTTATGGAGGTTGCTGATGTTGAGATTGTTCAACTTTCTGATTAAGATTCTTTGTCCTGTGATGAATGCAAATTGGCCCCATTGACTTAGGTCAGTCAGCTATGTTCTTCAGGCCGTTCTAGAGCGCCTTGTTCCTCAGGCTAGGGGATTCAAGGGACTGCTGAGCCATCCGTCTCGGGGGGCCCTGTCCACCGGGAGGCGAGTTCCCTATCGCTCCCTACTACTACACATGCGGGTAAACCAGGTTATGTTTTTTCCTCCTCAGAGGGTGGATTGTTCCCCCCCCCCCCAGGAGGTTGTGGCATGTTTTCACTTTTACATACTTTTGGCGCTTGCACATCTACAAAGTTCAGATGTTTGTTTGCGATTGTGTTCGTGCCTGATTGCCCCAGGTCTCTCGGCCACAGGAGGCCATGTGCAGTTCCCTGTGGGTGTAACTGTTCCTGAGTGTTGTGCCTTTCTTTACAGACTGGCTCGCCTTTGTGTTCTACTCAGACATGTTTTTGAGCTGTTTGGGACCCTATCCTTCTCAGTTATGGGACTCATCAGTCTCCTCCTTCGAATGGCTCACCTCGTTAGACATGGGGGGATGAAGTAATCTCCTTTAAGTCTTGCTATCGAGATCCTTCCCAGTTTTGTTGGAAGAACAGGGTTTCCGTTAGGCTGGTCCTGCAGATCTTTCTGTTCTACTTGGGCGTTAACCTTCGGGTTGCCTGTCATTTTATTTTATCTGGTTAGGATGAATTTTATTTTTATTTTTCATACATTGAGGCCCATTTATCAAGCTCCTGCAGGCTCGCCAGAAACAGCAGTAACCTGTCCGCCTGCTTTGAGCAGGCGGACAGAGATCGTCACAATTCAACCCAATCGAGTACGATCGGGTTGATTGACACCCCCTGTGGTCGGCCCATTGGCCGCGAGTCTGCAGGGGGCGGCGTTGCACCAGCAGCTCACAAGAGCTGCTGGTGCAATACTGAATACTGAGAGCATATTGCTCTCCACATTCAGCGAGGTCTTTCGGACCTGATCCGCACTGTCGAATCAGGTCAGACAGACCTTTGAAAAATAGGCCTCTATGTTTTCTGTGGGAACTTTCTCTGGGATCGATACTCGCTGTTTGCTTTTACGGAATTTGTTAGGGACACGTTAGTCCCATGTTTGTCTGTTTTTTCTTCCTCCCTCTCAGAGGGCGGATTTAGCCAGCTTGGCAGTTATGACCCTGGTTGAATAACAAACAAGCAGGCCTACATATAGCACAGAAAGGCTTTTTATTTATTTAGGTCACCTCCTCTCCAATTATTAGTTATTTACCGGATACCCAAATATTTCAAACCTTTTGTAGGGCTGGTAATACAGCTGATTACTTTTTTAATTTAGTTTAGGGTAGGGAAATTTTATTATTTTGGGGGGCTTTTTTATTTTATTAGGGGGCTTAGATTAGGTGTAATTAGCTTAAAATTCTTGTAATCTTTTTTTATTTTTTGTAATTTAGTGTTTGTTTGTTTTTTGTAATATAGTTTAGTGTATTTAATTGTATTTTAGTTGAGATAATTGTAGTTTATTAAATTAATTTACTGATAGGGTAGTGTTAGGTGTAATGGTAACTTAGGTTAGGATTTATTTTTCATAATTATTTTAACTAGGTAGCTATTAAATAGTTATTAACTATTTAATAACTATTCTACCTAGTTAAAATAAAAAGTTAACTGTAAAATAAATATAAACCCTAAAATAGCTACAATGTAATTATTATTTTATTATTTATATTGTAGCTATCTTAGGGTTTATTTTATAGGTAAGTATTTAGTTTTAAATAGGAATAATTTAGTTACTAGTATTAATATTATTTAGATTTATTTCAATAATAATTAAGTTAGGGGGTGTTAAGGTTAGACTTAGGTTTAGGGGTTAATATATTTCAAATAGGTGGTGGTGGTGTAGGGGGCTCAGATTAGGGGTTAATAAATTTAATATAGGTGGCGGCGGTGTAGGGGGCTCAGATTAGGGATTAATAAATTTAATATAGGTGGCGGTGGTGTAGGGGGATCAGATTAGGGGTTAATAAATGTAATATAGGTGGCGGAGGTGTAGGGGGCTCAGATTAGGGATTAATAATTTAATATAGGTGGTGGTGGTGTAGGGGGATCAGATTAGGGGTTAATAAATTTAATATAGGTGACGGCGGTGTAAGGGGGTCAGATTAGGGGGTAATACCTATAATATAGGTGGCAGCGGTGTAGGGGGATCAGATTAGGGGTTAATAAATTTAATATAGGTGGCGGCGGTGTAAGGGGGTCAGATTAGGGGGTAATACATATAATATAGGTGGCGGCGGTGTAGGGGGATCAGATTAGGGGGTAATATAGTTAATGTAGGTGGCGGCAGTGTAGGGGGTCAGATTAGGGGGTAATGCATATAATATAGGTGGCAGGGGGTCCGGGAGCGGCGGTTTAGGGGTTAATACATTTATTGTTAGGAGTGAGAGGGGGGATTGCGGATAGAGGGGTATACGTGTCGGGTTATTTTTGGGAGGCGTGTTAGACAGTAACGGGAGATTTTATACTTTCGTTCGTTTTTTTATCCGGTGGCAGTTTCTAAAGTGCCGTAAGTCACTGGCGACTCCAGAAATTTGTACTTACGCTTATTTCTGGACATCGCTAGTTTGTCCGACTTACGGCACTTTAGGAACTGTCGGCGCCGTATATGTGATAGGTCGCTGTGCGAGGTGAAACTACGGGCGGCGCAGGTTTCCACGCTTGCGCTGAAACCTGCGCCGTATATCGGATCGCACCCCAGATCTCTTTCTATGAATTTCCCTTTACAGTCTCTAAAGGCACTGTGAGCTAGTATATTCCTTAAGTTTTTAGCTTTTTTATATACTATCGCTGGTTTTTCTGGTAGTAATTCACCAATAACTGGGTCTCTTTGTAAAATGTACAAATATTTATTAAAAATGGATCTTATTTGATTGTCGTTAATGTTATAGTTTGTTATAAAAGGAATCCATAAAGGATTTAAGTTGTTGCTATTTTCATTTATGTTTCTATTTTTTGTGTTCTCTTTTGTTTGAAGGTCATTTCTATTGTTCTCCCTAGCAAATAGAAAAAAAATATTATTTTTTCTTTGTTATATCCTTTCTCTAGAATTTTTTTCTCAAGGTATAGGGCTTGTTCGTCATAATTTTCTAATGTGGTACAATTTTTTCTTATTCTAGTAAATTGATTGGAGGGGATGTTCTCAACCCATTTCTTATAACGACAACTGTTGTTATGTACATCATTTTTTGATTCTACTTCTTTAAAGTGTGTTTTTGTGTGAATTTCATGGTTGATAATTTCAATTTTGATATCTAAATAACTTAAAGTTTGTTTGCTGAATTCATATGTGAAATTTAGTCCACAGGTATTAGTACTTAGATCTTCCACTAGTAATTCAAATAGTTCAAGGTCCCCTTCCCATATGATAAAGATATCATCTATGAATCTGCGATAGAGCACCAAGTTCGCATCCCAAGTGCCGTTGTATATAACTTCGTCTTCTAGATGTCCCATGAAGAGGTTGGCATAACTTGGGGCGAACTTGGTGCCCATCGCTGTACCCTGTACTTGTAGGAAAAATTGGTCATTGAACATAAAAGAGTTGTTTTCTAAAATACATTTTATACAGGTTTTTATAAATTCTATTTGTTCATATCTGAGTTCCCCTTCTTTTTTTAGATGGTAATCAATGGCTTTTATTCCCAGATTGTGTTTTATACTAGTGTATAAGGAACATACATCACAGGTTATAAGTGTATAGCTGTTTTTCCATTTAACTGTTTGTAGAATATTTAAGAAGTCAGTTGAGTCTTTTAAATATGAGGGAAGTCTAATGACATATTGTTGTAGAAAATAGTCAATGTATTCTAAAAGGTTTGCAGTTACTGAGTCAATCCCTGAAATAATGGGCCTGCCAGGGAGATTTATTCGACATTTATGGATTTTTTGTAAATAATAAAAGGTGGGGGTTATTGGATAATCAACTAATAAAAATTCATATTCTTTTTTGTTAATTATACCTGTATTGTAAGTTTTTTTTTTTTTTTTTAAATTCTAAATCTCTTTTTTGTTTGTTAATGGGGTTAGCAGGGATTTTTCTATATGTTAGAGGATCATCTAATAGTCTGTATACTTCCTTCTTATAAGCATCTTTGTCAAGAATAACAATACCTCCTCCCTTGTCCGCCTGTTTTATTATAATGTTTTTATTGGATTTTAAATTATTTAAGGTCTCCCATTCTTTCTTATTTAAATTCATTTTAAATGGTTTATTGGTGTTTATTTTTTCTACATCCTGTTTCACCATCTTTTCAAATAAATAAATATTGGTATATTTTGTTGCAACCTGGATTTGCAAACTTCAGCGAGACGCAGACCACCCGGTAATCCGTGACTCTGATTAGTTAAATGACGTGACTCCACGCACACCGAGGAACGAGTATCAGTGAGGATACACCTTGGGCATCTTTCAGCACACCGCTAAGGTAACTTGTTAACTGGATACCAATCTTTTTCACCACAACACACAGAGAAGCATTCCCCAAACAAGCTTTGTATTCTGGATGAGTCAAATCATATTGCGCTACAAACTGCTAAACAAATTCATTTTCCATCCGGTTTCAGAATCACACATTTGCTTGAGACAATTCATAATCATCTATTACCAAGTACTTTGACTGTCCATTGTGCCACAGAATCACTCCTTTGTTTTGCTTTTGTTTTTAACAAGAGATTTACCCTCCTCCAGCAGCGGAATTGCCTCTTTTTTAATTAACTTTTTTTCAACTTTTACCCCATCCATTCTAAAACTACCGGTGGTCATACAATATATCTGCCATTCATTTTATTCATTGTTATTATGTTTATTAAATATGATTTATTTGTTTTAATTTCATACATTTGACATGTTTTATTAGTTCAGTTTTCTTTAATGAATTTATCACATACCCTTATGAATTTTTTACCTTCTTTTATATAGCAGCTTTTTTCTAGCGCTCCCTATCCAATCCGTTCAAATGACCCTGGTTGAAGGCTGGTCCTGTTTGGGTTCAGATCTTCTGTCTCACAGCCTATTCAGACATGTGACGCCTAATATACCTTGCTGGTCAGGTTGGGGTGTTGAGAGCTCTTAACATTATTTATATTTCTTGTTATTTGTTTTACAAGTTTCCGCAAAGCATTCTCAAGAGGACTTGCGGGTCCGTGGGGCTCTCGGGATTGTTTCAATCCTAAATAGCTGTCTCTGTGGTGACTGGGTCAGTGAATTTTGCTGCATCACTCTCTGTTGCTACCTATACCCTCGGAACCTAGAGTATTCCTTCCCACGTGGTGGGAATATTAGAGGGTTTAGCGCCTTCTTTCCGCCAGTCGGGGTGGTGTTGCTTTAGGAAATTGTCCTTTTTTGGACTTGTTCCTTTAGTGGTTCTCTTCTTCATTGAGACTTCTTGGATTTTGTTCATTTCTCCTTGTGGATGGGTCACCTTCGGGGGACTTGGATTCCCTTCAGGAGTTGGTTGTCGCTTTTTCGGGATATTAGACAGTAAGGTATTTTTGGGCTCCGGTTAGGGGTCCTCCCCCGGTGTCGGGAATGCTCTGCATCTCCCTCTTGGGAAAGAACAGGTCCCCATCCTAGTGGTTTTCCACTCATATGGTTCAGGTATTCCCATCCATGTGGCATCCAAACTCATTTTTTACTGTCCTCTGACTTTTAATCTGAGGTGATGTGGAGGTGTGATGTTGCTCTGTTCGGGTGACTTTTCCTCTCTGTTCCCCTTGTGTCTGGAGCTTGTGGCTAGCTGGACAGCTAGCTCAGCATACTAATGCTCTATGACTACTCTGTACTGTAGCAAACCGAGGGTTGCTAGTTCGATTCCCGGCGAGGTCTACTCAACTTTTCCTCCTTTCACGGTTGATAAAATGAGCTGCGCCTTGTGTCCCTTAAGGGGGATTTCAAGCACAATCATGTTGCTTGGATGCCTGTTAGCTCTTTGGAGTGTTGGGCTCCTGCAAGGGGTGGTCCTTTCCCTTTGAGTCGGGACTTGCAAGGGCTTCTTGCTCTTGTTATCCGGGTTATTCTGCATTTTTCCCTGGGAGGTCTGTTTTTTGGCATCAGACGAGGGGTTTATGTTCCTGGAAGATTGCTTAATCTAAACATTGGTGGGTCCCAGGCTTCTTGTCCTGATCTTCCGGTTGTCGAGGATTTTACTTGTTGTTTTCTCTTGTGGATCCCACTGTGGGATGTTACCGGACCTTATGATCCTAGGACTGGCCTGGAGGTTCCAGTTTCCAGGGTACTTGGGTTTAGCCCTTGTTCTGGCTGTTTTGTTTTACAACTTGGAGCTGGACTCCTTGGGGCTTGTCTTGTGCCAGACGATACGGTTCCCTTGAGACAGCCAACTAACGTGACCTGATGGTGGGCTTTCCTGCCTAGCAAACGGAAGGTTTGCGGTTGCTCAGCTGTCACTTTGTGCATGGTTTGTTTACTAGCATGATGGTGTTTTAAGGGGTTTTTCCGTGTTCGTCAGTGACGTGGCCTTGTGTCCTCTCGGTTCATCCTACGACTTCCTGTCTTATGGGCAGGTGATTATCGATGCTCTCCTTTATAGGGGGGCTAGTTGTCCTCTTAACGGAGGTGTGGATCCTTTTTTTGGGACCTCTCCTGTGTAAAGGAGGTTGAAACATATGTTTTATTTGGTTCAGGGATTGGTCTGCTCTTTGAGTTGTTCCTTTCCATCTGGGGAGCTGCTGGCTCCACTTTGAGACTTAGTCGGGTGGCTTTGTTAGATCTCCTTGGGTCTAATGCCTGCTCGATTGTCTTTAGGTTGAAGTGACTGTCTATTCTTCCGCCCTTTCGGGGGCCAGTCTTGGGGTTCCTTTCGGTTCCCTTGCTTTCAGATCTGCCTTTGCTTGGGTTGGTCTGGCTAGGTGCAGGATCTGAGATCTGTTGTTCATCCTCAGGTCTTGGGGGTGTCAGTGGACCTTTTTTCAGAGGTTCTGTGCCTCTCCCCCTTTTGAGACCTGTGAGTAGGCTTGGCAGCCTGGATTTCCTGGAGTGTGTCCTCTGTCTTGGAGGTTGGGCAATCTGCTAATTTGTCCAGCCACTTCTTCCTTACGGATAGTGTTTCTCTGTGTCTTCCTACGGATGGCAGCATGTTACTGGACTCAGATGTTTATTTCTGAGTTTGCTACTTGTAATTTTCTGTTTGCTCAGTCTCTGAGTTCTGATGTTTTGAGGACTTTGTCTTCAGCTATCTTTTTTGGTTCTGTTGCCCGATGTTTGGGAGCTGTTTCTTCTCCTCGATGATGCCCGGTTGCTCCTTGTGGGTTGGGCGTCGTCTCCCCTTGTTCTCAGGATCCATTCGGGTCTCTGTGGATTTGGCCTTCCTTTGAAGGGGGTCTTTCCTTTGGAGATTTTGCAGTACATTTTGGGTATCCCTTTGGCGTACTCTTGTTCTCTCCCTTTTGGGGAATACGGTACTGTACTAGTAAGGATTGTTTGGGGACCAATTGCTGGGAGACTGTTCTCCTGGAGGATTGGCTCAGTGAGTCTGCTCGCAGTCTCTAGTTAGGCTGTCAGACTATCTGCGGGTCAGTGTCCTTGGGGCCTTTTCCTTATAGTTTTTTTTGCCCGGCTCTGACGAAGCAGGGTTTGGTTGGGTTGTGGTTTTTCAGGCCTGGTGCCCTCAGAATGTCCTCTATAGCTTGGGTATTGTTTTCCCAAAAGTAATAAATGAAGCTGTGGACTCTTTTCATTTATGAAGAAAAACTTAAATTATACTTACCTGATAATTTTCTTTTCTTCAGATGGAAAGAGTCTACAGCTCCCTGTGGGGGCGTCTCTTATTTTTTATTTCTTCTGGCACCATTTCACCCTGGTATTTCTTCTACTGTTCCTTGTTCCTCGGCAGAATGACTGGGGGATGAGGGAAGTGGGAGGAGTATTTAAGCCTTTGGCTGGGTTGTCTTTGCCTCTTCCTGGTGACCAGGTTCTTATTTCCCAAAAGTAATGAATGCAGCTGTGGACTCTTTCCATCTGTAGAAATGAAAATTATCAGGTAAGCATAATTTAAGTTTTTCTTCATACCCTTTAACACCTGACGTACACAAAAAACCTTAGTTATGTTCCGTACTCCTATCAGCTTACCCTTCATGAAGCACTTGAGATATGGGTGAGATCCTCCACACCCAGAACACTAATGCCTGAACTTACAGGAAGCTCCCCATGTACACCCCTTGTCATTGAAAGCGAAACAGAACCCTTTCTTATCTGTTGCTGATGACCTTGTGGAAGAGTGACCGCCAGCTCCACCTCAAAAGGTCTGCAAGTTTCTAAGTGGAGTCATAGTTTTTAGCCATAACCCCATATCACGATCGTCCCACTTCATGTCTGGCTTAACTGACAGGTGCTGATGAAATTGCTCGTCATAAGTCGACCATGCCATACCCCCATAGGTCCTCTGTTCCGCCGCTATCTCGTCCAGATAGCAAAAAAGTGGCTCACCATGCTCTGGAAAATTCCATGTCAACACGCTTGCGTAAATGACAAAGGCCTGAAACCAGCTCGTGAAAGTTTTGGGTAATTTTCGATACCGCTTTTTACTCTTCTCCTCCTTTTTACTCGAGTCCTTCTTTGAATCCTCTGGGATCTCAAAAGACTGATCCAGAGGTAGGAGAGAGAAAAGCTTCATAAATTCCCCTTTCCAAATTTTTTTCTCTAACCTCCGCTAGGTCCGCAGGACCTTGACATTGCAGTGTCGGCCACTTTAAGTTCAGGTCCTGTGGCCATTTTTTGCCCACCACTTAAGTCTACTTAAGGTTAACCAAGAGAGAGAGGAACCGCAACCTTGACGAACAGTCTTCTGACCCGAAAGCCCTGATGGGCTAGAAACCAACTACCTCTTAGCTCTTGGTGCGCCGTAGCCTGGGGCGGTGGATCAAACCGCAATAGCACAAAGTAAGAAGAATAGGCAGGCACAACTCCAGAACAAAGTGGGTAAACATGCAAAGTCTTTATTAGTCCATTTTAAAAGAATAGCCAGGCATGGCAGCAGGAGAGAAAACAGTCTGACATGTTTCGCGCCTCAGTGGGCGCTTACTCATAGACTATAGTCTGTGTCTAAACCCTATATGTTTATAGGCTGAGGCAGTAATTGGATTAACTGCTTCATGCACACAAACAAAAAACAGTTAGAGTAAAAACACTGAAATATCATTACATTCATTAGAAAAATAATAAAATGTACAATATCAACCTAGAGAACAAGTAGTAAATTATTACTTAAATATTGTACAATTCAGGTAAACATGCATATATCAAAGCTGATAGTTAGAAAGTTAGGAAATATACATGGGACTTAACAATTTAAGGATTATTCAAACACATCTCTACAAGTTATGCATCATTAAAGGGAAATGTATCTCAAAAAGACCCAAAAGATACATATTAAAGGGCCACATCAGAGAGGCAGATTAAAAATACTTGTCAAAGGGGGGAGGAGCCAACTATCAAACAGGGCAGACGCAGGTTTTGTGAGCTCCTGCTTTAACAATCTTTGACAATCTTTAAAAGCTATTTAATCACCCTAAAACGTTACTTCAGCAAAGGTGACACCAGCCCTTATCATAAGCATAACAATCCACACTTGGGAGATTGACCGGACCTCATATTAACCCAGAATGATGGACTCTGAGATCATTGAAGCCTTCGCCATGCTGAGTTACCGCATGGATACGCAGTTCAGCATTCTACTCAAGTGCATATCACTAAAGATTGAGACAACTCCTGATGTAACAGCTGGAGATATTAACATCTCTCACCCTTGGACTGGGACTACATACTGGCAGGATTCAATGGCTGATGCGGCTAACCCGGACATCATTATCCTCCCCCGACTGCCTGCAATCACATGTGACCTCTCCGTTACTTGCCTGGCTTCTGCCTTGGAGCGGCCGGCCGAGGTAGGGGTTCAGGTAAACTCAACTCCGTCTATTACTATCGAGGATGTCCCTTCCAATGTCTGGGACTTAACAGCTACGCACCCGCCCCTTCTTAAAGAGGAGACCGATATAGAGGGGAGAGAACGGCATTTAGCAGCAGGCTTGTGTAACTGGTTTGAACTGCGGCTTAGTGATATGAGCAACGAGCCTGGGCACTTACCGCACTGCAAATTACCCTGGCACAGAGATAAACCAAACCGGGACTTGAGTGATTTCACTGCCCTCCAGAGCCCTTACTTACCTATCGGCTGCTATTTGATCCCTCTACTCCGAGCCCAGAGTTTAGCTCATGGGACACTATCTGGGAACAGGCATCATTTCCAGGCTCAGATATCCACAACGCGACAAATAAAGGAGTTGTTGCGTACTGGGATAGGCTAACAACACTTGCATATACAGAGAGACGCCATCTTGTCTGACACTGAACTTACCTCCCAGTTCTGCATACCAGTCACTTAAACTAGCGTTTTATGCATATAGCCCTATACCTAAAAAAGTTGAATGTTATATGACTTTTTGATAATGCTTTAACTACTTGTAATATTTATGTTCCATCTACAGTTGAGATACCCTCTCTATACCTCATGCAACTTCAGAAAGTCTCACCCTGAACTAGCTGTGAGACCTCCATGTAGAGTCCTTAGATAATCACCTCAGTTATTAATATTTATTCATCTCTAATTGATGTTTGAGGGTGATGTGGTTTTGTTTGTGATACTTTTGCTGGGCTTGTTTTTTTGTTTTTTTTTCTTGGAGATAGTCCCAGTTAACAGTATATCTTATTCTAAGATGAACCCTTGCTTTACTGGGTTCTGCAGGAAGCTCTGATGGGGTAATATAATGTTTATGCTTGTTTCTCTCATTGGCTATTGCTAGTGGGGATCTACTGTTATATAATATCCTCAGCAGAGCTAGCTCTACGATACAGTACAAACTCTACTACTTTATAACCCAGACTATTATGCCTGGGTAAGATACTAGCCTGTACTAGCAATATAGATACAAACAACTATCCCACCTTATTACTTATCATATGCAAGCTTATTCATTCTTATTGTTTTATGTTTTTGAAGTTCACATAACTTGAATATTTAAATTTTGTTATTTGGGCCTCATAGTTATGTCATGACAAACCAGCTCACAATCCTCCTTATTTATTGTTACATATTGAGTTTGTCTGTTAGCTAGCTATTTTATCACACTATATGCCATTGCTATGGCCTTAGGCTAGTGGAAGTATAGCTCCAGGAAGATTGTCCTCCAACTAACACCTCCCCCGCATATTCTTCACACTATTCCACTTTTATATGCAATGAGTATTTTCATCCTCCTTCTTTGAGTCCCCCTCCTCATATAATTAAATAGCCCTTTTGCCTACACCTCTATAACGTATATAACCCCAGGAAGATTGTCCTCCGACTAACATCTCCCCTACATATTGTTCACACTATTCTACTCTTATACGCATTTTTGGTCCCTGCATACAATTTACCTAGGTACCATACTAATATTTAAGCTCCTGAAACTAGTATTTACCTTATTGGAGGTGCAACACCCTACTCTCTTTAGCTAGTATATATACCCTTGTTTTTATTTTTATGCTCATCACCTGTTACTATATAGTTTAATAAGCTTGATTTTTGTCCATATGTCAGGGTCTCAAATTGTGCTAGCCTCAGCTCCTAGTGAAACCATATTCTTTTATTTTAACATTAGCTTAGTTAGTAACTTTGACTTACACATATTCTATAGTATGCATACCACTTCTCTATAATTTATCTGCCATGAGTATTTTCATCCTCCTTCTTTGAGTCCCCCACCTCATATAATGAAATAGCCCTCTAGCCTACACCTTTATAACGTATTGATTGGCTCCGCCCTCCCATCTCCCCTTTATTATTAGCGGCTTTGGTCCGCTGCTTCCCCCCCCCCCTTATTTACAGGCCTATGGGAGGCCTGACAACAACCAACTCCCTACCTCTTACTTTTATTTAATTCTTAGAATGCCTTTATTGCAGAGTGGGGACCATTAGTTTTCAGTTACAAAAAAAAAAATTAAAAAATGAGGCATCTATATATGTTCCAGTCACACATGTTTTTTATTTACAGTTTTACATTTCATATTAGAGATCATAATAGTAGTATTATAACTTATGTTCACCCTTATTCTTCTGTTTTTGACCTAGCTATTTATCTCATGCCACTGATCCCAACTTCCATACATGTATGGCACTACTATGGATGAGACGCTGTGATAACAAATACTATTCTAGCACACCAATGTCTTAATTAATTCTTGTATACTCTTCATATGTGAAATGTATAAGGTTTTTTTTCTGTATCTACTGTTCTGTGACTGGATATATTCTTTATGTTGTCAATTTTCAATGCCTCAATAAAAAATTATTTTCAAAAAAAAAAAAAAATACTTGTCAAAGACATATGTTAAACTAATACAGCAAGGGCCTGACCAAGAATGCCCATTTTGAAAATGTCTACATAAGTATGCTTAAAAAATATGCTATTTATAAGGCCACAAATATAAATGTGCTCCTATATATTTAATAGAATATATATCATTGACTTTAACCTTTTAGTATAAAAACTATTTAGTTATCTATGAAAAAGTTTATGTCGCATTCTCTATTCATGCCTGATGGAGAGCGTGTATGTAGCTTTAAAATCTAGTTCTTTCTTTTCCAATATTTTATCCCTATTTCCACCTCTTAAAGGGACAGTAGCTATATCTATAATCTGTAATGACAGATTTGCTTTGTTAGTTAAATGCAGGTTAGAATCTGTACTGAAAGTTTTTTACATCCCGGACATTTTCATTAAAACGTGTCCTAACTGTACGTGTAATTTTACCTACATATTGAAAAAAAACAAAGGTTACATGTAAGTAAATAGATTACATATTTAAAACCACAATTGGCATAGAAATCAATTGGGTATGCTTTCTTGTCTTTCTGACATAAAAAATGATCTTCCTGCAAGACATTAGGACATGCTAGGCATGTTCTAACGCCACATTTATAGGTTCCCTTTTTGTTTAGCCATGTGGTTACATTATTTGGCCTTGAGGCTTCATTTCTAATCAAACTAGGTGATAAAGTCTGTGCTAGTGTCTTCAATTTCTTTGGTACTGTAACAGCACCCAGAAGCATAAAAGGGTTAAACCGCCGTTTAGTAGATCTTCCCTTTCAGAGGCACAGCATACAGTAAATTTCCCCTCTCCCTCCCCCCAAGCATGAGTCAAAGCTCCATTGTGAGGGTCAAACAGATATCAGCAAGAGCTGTGGGTTTATTGTTCTTATATACACATTCTTACACATTAGTACCACCCACAGGGATTTGCAAAACAACCAATAAACACATACAATACTTTCAGACACTCCCACACAAAATCCTCCCCTCTGCCTGATACAATTACCTACACAATGGTTGATGCAGTTACCTTACACAGTGGTTGATACAATTACCTTACACAATGGGTTAATGTAATTATCACAGGTACAGAATTACAGTTTCCTTTGTGACCAAATGAAGCATGGCTTTTCTGCCCAAAACCAGTTCCACAGAGTCTTCTATCCTGGAGATAATTGGGAAGTAATGCAATTATCTCCAAGGACAGAGGCAAAACTCCATTGAACACATGGTAGCAAAAGACAATAATATACATAAAAATATATAACTGTGCAGCTATTGCATGAAACAGGTACATTCAACAAATTCCCAGATAGCCTAGATCTGAGCGCACATTATTACTGAAGGGCGCTCAGATCACATACATACAGTTCAATTGCCATGGAGCCAAAGTCTTTCACATAGTCTTTTGTTATACGAATGGGCTCCATGGCATAGCTATCTTGGGTATTACTGTTCAAATAAGGGCAAGCACCGAACGACCCGGCCTTCGTTTCCCTGCAGGGGAAAATCAAGCGTTTCAACAGGGGGCCATAGTCTAAAGGCAGCAGGCGGGCAACCAGACTCCTCCAATGCACAGTGGCGAGATTGGTCTCGTCACAGGTACAAATTTGCAACTTTTTATGAGGGGCTGTAGAATATCATCAGATTGTAACAAATTTAAGTGTTTTTTAAAAATTTAACTATTTCAACATATTGTTGGCTATAAGATGTTGAAAAAACTATAGCCTCGTTAAAATTAGAGTCGGTATCATGCATCCTATTTTGTGGGATTTCTTCCTGATTTATAGTTTCATGACATTTGACAGAGTTTCTCATTTCTTCTAATTTTTGTAGTTTATAACCTCTCGCTACTAGCCTATCCCTAAGTTCAATGGACTGCCTTTCATATGTATTATCTAGTTTGGTATTTCGTCTAATTCTTAAGAATTGAGATTTTGAAATAGACTGTACTAAATGATGAGGATGTTGGGATTGTGCATGCAAGATGGTGTTGCCAGCTGTTGGCTTTCTATATGTACTGGTGGTAACAACATTGTCAACAATCTGAAGGGTAAGATCTAAATAGTTTACTTTTTCCCGATTATGGACTCCAGTGAATTTAAGATTCATATCATTGTTATCAGAATAAGTTAAGAAATCTGAAAACATGCTATCATCAAGGGGAATTTTAAAGATGAAGAGCAGATCATCTATAAAGCGCACATAAAGTGCAATTTGTTCACACCAAGGATTATTAGAAGAATATAGGTATATTGGTTCCCACCATGCTACATAAATGTTGGCAAACGATGGGGCAAATTTTGCCTCCATCGCTGTGCCGCATGTTTGCAAGTAATATTCATTATTAAATAATGCCATGTCTGTCCTTTTAAAATGGACTAATAAAGACTGTATTTTTACCCACTTCGGTCTGGAGTTGTGCCTGCCTATCTGTTCTTACTTAAGGTTAACCAACCCTGCGTTGGTTAACTTATGCCAAAAATATTATGCACAATGCATTATTAATAAAAAGGTGTTACAAATAAAATGACACACAGCAAACAGTTTTAAAACAAAAAAGGAGAAAAACAGATTTAATACTTTACTAGTCTCAAGATCTGTGCCTGGGGGATATACCAAAAAATAATCCACAAAGCACCACCTTCTCAAAGATAAAAATAGACTTCAATTAATCATTTAAAAGGTACATGGGCACCAAGGCGAGGTAGGAAAAAGTAAAGAAACAGTCTTACGCGTTTCGGCAATGCATAGCCGTAATCATAGACCATATGTTCTAACAGGTGTCACATAACTTTATACCAGAAAAAAGTTACCCATTGGAGAGTAAAAACACACCCCCTTTAACCCTCCCCTCACTTAATTAAAGGGAACAACAGTAAACATCTTTCACTATTAAGGCTGAAGAGATTCATTGGGAGTGCAATACTAATGCATAATAGTTAAACATATCTAAATTGAAATAGTAAAGAAACTAGAACAATTAATATTAACAACTTCGGGAAAATTCTCATATACAGTTCTTACAAATATAAAGACCTACAGACTTCATAACAAATAAAGGTAGATATCCAAGGCGTGTGCTCATAAAATACAATTAAATTGAATATAATGGGTAACATAGATCAATTCCACAATAGATAGTATACATTATACAGTTATATAATAGCATGCACATTTAATTATTAACCAATAATATGCTCAGGCATCTACAATTAGCCTCACAAATAAATAGGTAAAACATGCACAGTAAATTGATCTAATAAATACACTAGCACATATGGCTGGCCCATCCTAGTTACCTAATATGGGACCAAAGACCCACATTATATGAAGCAAAATACAAGCAATAAATAGCCTAAACATAAATAAAAACAATTATTATTCCCAAAAATTGATGATATCATTGGCTGCATTAAAGCCATGAGGCATAAGTGTATTCATTTTATGGATCCAATAGGCCTCCTGCCTGGCTAAAATGGGCCATTTGTCTCCACCACTAGGAGGGCATCTAATGTTCTCTATTGCATTACATTCAAAATCGCACACATTGTCTCTATGTTCTTCAATGAAGTGTCTCGCTAGCTCAGAGCAGAAAATCTTATTCCTGATATACCCCAGATGTTCCTGTATCCAAGTACGAACATCACGGATAGTCATACCCACATACTGTAACTTATGATACGTACAACCAATGAGGTAAATCACAAACGTAGTTGAACAGTTGATGCACCCTCTGGTATAAAAAGACTGGTTAGTAACATAGGACGTGAATTGAGTACCCACCTTAATAACCTCACATGCTTTACAGTTTTTTCCACATTTATATGTCCCATTGTGTTGGAGCCATGAACCCTGGCTCTCAGGTTTACGCAATTGACTAGGTGAAACCATATTTCCTAAAGTGAGTTTCCTTTTGTAGGTAAATCTACAACCTCTCTTAACTATATCCTTTAACAAGTCATCACCATATAAAATGGGTAAATACTTGATAACATTGCAAACATTGCAAATCTGATAATATTGATTAGAATATATTTAGTAATAAATGTTGGTCTACTTTCATCACTCCTTTTTACAGGATGGCATGAAGCAATGGGTCATTACTCTGTAGAACAGCTCCCCTTGTAAAAATGACAATTTAATTGATAGAACACAGGATTCTTATACATATTTTCCAGAGATTGTTACCTGACCGCACCTTCCTGGCAGGGGCTAAGAAACCGCCTATCTTTTATGACATTCAATAAACTCTAAGTCTTTGCCTGAAATTATAGAACTTTATAATTTCTGCTAGGTAAATCTATTTTCATATAAGCAGGAAGGCAAGCTCTTAGTTTCATTGGGGGAATCAATTTGATAACCCTTTAGCAGCTAAATCCTGAGGTATTCGTGACATCTACCCTAGCTACCTCTGTCCCTTGTGCACTGGTGGTTCCACCTGCTACCTTTGACCCAGCAGCTACCGACTCCTGGGCCGATGCTACAATGGGCGTTTCCCCATCAAGCGCATCTTGGGTGGGAACAACTGGAAAGCCTGTACCTTCAAACCTAGCCAACAACTCCAGCAAACCTGTTACCAAAGACCCTGTTACAGAGTCACCCGCATTCACACTTAAACTAGCACAATCAGGAGCCCCACTTCCCCCCGACCTTGGCTCACCTGTCCATGATTCAGCCTCCTGGAAGCCCCTACTAGGAGTGTCCGTTGTTCTTGGCTTCTCCACACACTGGAACCCGCTCCTGCATGGCTCAGTCATTCCTCCTCCTCTACCAGCATTCCTGACAGCAGCACCTCTTCCCGCCTCAACCAGCTGATGCAGCTGCTGTGATTGAGTCTGCAAAACAGGTACACTTGCGACCACACCCCGTGAAACCCTGCCACCTCTCTGACCCCCAGCCAGATAGGAAACCCCACATCTTGCTCCCCTTCTGTCTTTCTTGGGAGCTGGAACATTGGCACTCACAGCCAACCCGTCGTCCACCCCTTCTCTTCTCCTAGCCCTACCCCTAGAAAAAAATCCACCTTCACCAGGCCCTGTGGGCCGTCTAAACTCCCTCCTGT
Source organism: Bombina bombina (assembly GCF_027579735.1). NCBI lineage: Eukaryota > Metazoa > Chordata > Amphibia > Anura > Bombinatoridae > Bombina > Bombina bombina. The sequence continues at coordinate 71,486 of NW_026512624.1, forward strand.
CACTTTGCATATCATATATAATAGCTCCATTCTCCTCATCCCATGAACCCTGACAATTTTCTTGAGCCATGCTCACCATGTGTTCTTGGCCCCTCATCCCCTGGTGCCCCCTTTGAGGGACACCGTCATCAGGATCCAATCAGATTGAATCCATCCAAGAGCCTTGCAGGCCAAAGGAAGTCCCTTCCAGGCCATCATCTCTTCTCTCTGGAACTGAAAAACCATCCCAAACCACAAACCGTGACTCATTGTTCCTTATGCCTGTAAAAGACAAATCAGTATGTGATGACAACCTTTCCCTACTCCCAGCCCCCCGCCCCCTGAAAGAATCCCTGGGAATAACCTTGTGACCCTCTGCCCCTTTGGGACAGGAGTGCTAGTTGAGGCCCCAGCCCCACAAATTCTGCCCACACACCTAATCTTGGCCAGAGTAGAAGGCACAAACTCATCCCCAGAAAAAAAAACAAATGGAGGGCAATGCCACCCACTTGTTCCCAAGCTTTCATATCGGCAGCCTCAGGGCCCTCATCCTCAAACTCACTTATAATATCTTCCCTACCTAGGCCTTCCCTACCCTCTTCAGATAATATCTCCACGATCTCCATATCATCCCCTGAAAAGCATCCCCCAAAGCCATCAAAGACTCACCATGGACAACCCCAGCATGCCCCATCACCTCTCCTCACAAAACTCCAGTAACCTCAGGCCCAGCCAGACCGTCAACCTGTTCCCGCCTCCTTGGCTGTTCCTTCTGCCCTGACTTCTTTTCAGGCCCATCCGGACCATGTGCCACCACCATGGGCCTATTTTTACCTCTCTGGTGCAGGTCGATGGTGGCCCCCAGCTTCTGCTCACCACTGCGATCCTGATCCGCTACCACCAACACCGCCACGGGACCATTCTCTGCTGCACCGGACCTGCTAGGCCTCTTCCCTGCGCTTGGACTCCTCCTTCTGGTCCTTCCTGATTTTCCTCCACCATATGGACTCAACCGCTCAGGATGTTTGGACCTCCTCACAGGCCTCGATCTCACCACTGACACCTCCACCTCTTCATCACCGGGCTGGTCCTCCAGAAGCTCCCGCATTTGGCGGACCAGCCCGGTGATGTAGGTCCCTTATTCTCTGATGAGAGCTAACATGTCCTCCAAACGCAGACATAACAGGAGTTGAGCGGCAAAAGCACAAGGTCACAGATGTTGACACCAACGATATTTCTGTCAATTGATCTGCCGCTTTTTCCGCTCAACTAGTTTTAAGTGCTGCCTTCCAACTCCACCCCTTCACATTACCCACACACCACAGGGCCTCTTCCTCCCCCCGGTCATGTGATCCTCCAACGAGCTTCACTCGTTTCCAACTCTTCCTTGTACACAAACACACACATTCACAAAGACACACATGTTGTTAAACTAATGGGCAAATAAGCACACACAACTCATGTACACAATCACACAGGCACACACATTGTTACACTACAGGTAAATAAGCACACACAACTAATGTACACAAACATGCGCAATCACACAGACGTACACATTATTACACTACTGGCAAATAAGCAAACACACAACTCATGTACACAAATACATGCAATCACACACACATTGTTACACTACAGGCAAATAAGCACACACACAACTCATGTACACAAACACACACTAACACACAGATGCACACATTGTTACACTACGGGTAAATAAGCACATACACAACTCATATACAAACACACAGATGCACACATTGGCCTCTAGTTATTAAGGTCTGTCGGACCTGATCCGACAGTGCGGATCAGGTCCGACAGACCTCGCTGAATACAGCGAGCAATACGCTCGCCGTATTCAGCATTGCACCAGCAGCTCACAAGAGCTGCTGGTGCAACGCCGCCCCCTGCAGACTCGCAGCCAGTCGGACGCCAGCAGGGGGTGTCAATCAACCCGATTGTACTCGATTTCCGGTGATGTCTGTCCGCCTGCTCAGAGCAGGCGGACAGGTTATGGAGCAGCGGTCTTTGTGCAGGTTCGCCAGAAACATGGGGCATCAAGCTCCATTCAGAGCTTGATACATATGCCCCATAGTTACACTACAGGTAAATAAGCACACACAATTACACAAACATACACATTATTACACTATAGGCAAATAAGCACACACACAACTCATGTACACAAACACACACATTGTTACACTACAGGTAAATAAGTTCACACAACTCATGTACACAATCACACACACTCACACAGACGTACACATTATTAAACTACAGGTAAATAAGCACACACACACAACTCATGAACACAAACATGCATACAATCACACTGACACACACACATTGTTACACTACAGGTAAATAAGCACACACAACTCATGTACACAAATACACACACATTGTTACACTAGAGGCTAATAAGCACACACGCAACTCATGTACACAAACACACACACATTGTTACACTACAGGCAAATAAGCACAAACACACACACAACTCATGTACACAAATACACACAATCACACACACATTGTTACAGGCAAATAAGCACACACACAACTCATGTACACAAATACACACACAATCACACACACACACACACACACACACACACTGTTACACTACAGGCAAATAAGCACACACACAACTCATGTACACAAATACACACACACACACACACACAATCACACACACTGTTACACTACAGGCAAATAAGCACACACACAACTCATGTACACAAATACACACACACAATCACACACACACTGTTACACTACAGGCAAATAAGCACACACACAACTCATGTACACAAATGCACACACATTGTTACACTGCAGGCAAATAAGCACACACTGAAATCATGTACACAAATACACACACATTACAGGAAAATAAGCACACACACAACTCATGTACACAAATGCACACACATTGTTACACTGCAGGCAAATAAGCACACACTGAAATCATGTACACAAATACACACACATTACAGGAAAATAAGCACACACACAACTCATGTACACAAATACACACACATTGTTACACTACAGGAATATAAGCACACACACAACTAATGTACACAAATACACACAATCACACAGACTTACACACTATTAAACTACAGGTAAATAAGCACACACACATGTTATGTACACAAATACACACAATCACACACACATTGTTACACTACAGGTAAATAAGCACACACACAACTCATTTACACAAATACACACAATCACACACAACTCATGTATACAAACACACACAAACACATAGACACACACATTGTTACACTACGGGTAAATAAGCACACACAATCGCACAGACGTACACAGAGCGCCACAATTATGGAATGACCTCCCTCACACTTTAAAAACTTCCCCAAGCCTAATATCCTTTAAGAGATCCCTCTATACAAATCTCAAAACAGAATGCTCCTGTCATGGTTGATTAAATATTTTGTACCTGCTCTATGTTAAATGTTTGCATATATTGTGTATTATTATTGTGTTTGTATTTTATTGTACCCTATTGTATCAATGCTATGTTTTGTGATCCCAGGACATACTTGAAAACGAGATAAGTCTCATTGTATCCTTCCTGGTAAAATATTCTATAAATAAATATTTTATAAATAAATAAATTATTACACTACAGGCAAATAAGCACACACACAACTCATGTACACAATCACATACACTTACACATTATTAAACTACAGGTAAATAAGCGTACACACACACAAACTCATGAACACAATCACACTGATACACACTGTTACACTACAGGTAAATAAGCACACGCAACTCATGTACACAATCACACAGACTCACACACACACATTGTTACACTACAGGTAAATAAGTTCACACAACTCATGTACACAATCACACAGACACACATTGTTACACTACAGGTAAATAAGCACACGCAACTCATGTACACAATCACACAGACACACATTGTTACACTACAGGTAAATAAGTTCACACAAATCATGTACACAAACACACTGACTCACACTTAAGTAATTAAATGCCCTATCCTCCTGGCTTGCTGTAATAACATAACAGTCAACTGACTGAACAATAACAATAATAACTTATATACTTATAACTTTATAAATACCACAAAACACAGAGTGTGGGAAAAGACCCGAGGGTCACATTTATTATGGAACAAGAGAACCGGCTGGAAGCAACAAGGCAAACCTATAACAGGTGGCAGCAATCTAGCTAGGAGAGTAAGCAACCACCTGCTAGGAAGAAGGGCCGCGCCCGTGAATGCCTACACAAGCGGAGCTTAGCTGCACGTAGAAGGCTTAGGGAGTTCTCAGCATCTTTAGAATGGGAAAGGGACCCCAGGCACGCGCCTGCAGAGACTACCCTCCCCTGGGCAGCCGTCACTCTACCTCTGATGGCAAACCGGGGTGCGGGCCAACCGCCACAAGAGACAGCCCAACAGGCACAGCTCTTGCCGCCACACTCATCGGTGTAACAAAATAGCACACCTCAAATTACATAGGAACAGGTCAATGCCTCTCTCAGAGAGGTGCACCCTGTCCCTCCTGTAGAGGCTCCTCTCAGCCGTTGTGATGTTCCCGTGTTCCACAACAAAACCTCCTAACTGTCCTAGGAAGATCCTAACTTCCCTATTAAGTTTTTTCCGGACCTGAAAGGCCGCCCTGTGGGACTGCATCACTCAATCCTAGGGATGATATTGGACCACCCTAACTGTGCATTGGGAACCCACGTCTGAAAAGGGCGCAGATCAGACTGAATCACCGCACTGAGCTGCTTGCACGGTAAGAGCCCCATATCATTCCCCCCCGGCGTGAATGATCATAACGTGGGGTTTCTCCCACCTATGCAACGCCCCATTCAGTAACTCAGACAGACCCTGCCAAGTCAGACCCCTACGACCCAACCATCTAATGGTGACCTCCAGCTGACGCCCATCAGGTCTCGCGATCGCTCTCAGCTCCGCCCAATGGATGTAGGAGTGATCCGTGATCCACACTCTCAGGCAAATATTTGCCTGTTACACTACAGGCAAATAAGCACACACACAACTCATGTACACAAATACACACACACACTCACACATTGTTACACTACAGGCAAATAAGCACACACTGAAATCATGTACACAAATACACACACATTGTTACACTACCGTAAAATAAGCACACACACAACTAATGTACACAAATACACACAATCACACAGACTTACACACTATTAAACTACAGGTAAATAAGCACCCACAACCCAAGTACACAAACACACACAATCACACAGGCACACACACAAATACAGACAATCACACACACATTGTTACACTTCAAGCAAATAAGCACACACACAACTCATGTATACAAACACACACAAACACATTGACACACATTGCTGCACTACAAGTAAATAAGCACACACAATCACACAGACGTACACATTATTACACTATAGGCAAATAAGCACACACACAACTCATGTACACAAATACACACACATTGTTACACTGCAGGCAAATAATCACACACTGAAATCATGTACACAAATACACACACATTGTTACACTACAGGAAAATAAGCACACACACAACTCATGTACACATACACACAGAATCACACACACATTGTTACACTACAGGCAAATAAGCACACACAACTCATGTACACAAATACACACACATTGTTACACTACAGGTAAATAAGCACACACAACTCATGTACACAAATACACACAATCACACACACATTGTTACACTACAGGCAAATAAGCACACACACACCTCATGCACACTCACACAAACGTACACATTATTAAACTACAGGTAAATAAGCACACACACACAACTCATGAACACAAACACACACAATCACACTGACACACACATTGTTACAGGTAAATAAGCACACACACAACTCATGTACACAAATACAAACAATCACACACACACATTGTTACACTACAGGCAAATAAGCACACACACACACAATCACACACACACACACTGTTACACTACAGGCAAATAAGCACACACACAACTCATGTACACAAATACACACACATTGTTATACTACAGGCAAATAAGCACACACACAACTCATGTACACACACACACAATCACACACACACACTGTTACACTACAGGTAATTAAGCACACACAACTCATGTACATAAATACACACACACATTGTTATACTACAGGCTAATAAGCACACACACAACTCATGTACACAAATACACACACACACTCACACACACACATTGTTACACTACAGGTAAATAAGCACACACACAACTCATATACACAAATGCACACACATTGTTACACTACAGGCAAATAAACACACACACAACTCATGTACACAAATACACACACACTCACACATTGTTACACTAAAGGCAAATAAGCACACACTGAAATAATGTACACAAATACACACACATTGTTACACTACCGGAAAATAAGCACACACACAACTAATGTACACAAATACACACAATCACACAGACTTACACACTATTAAACTACAGGTAAATAAGTACACACAACCCAAGTACACAAACACACACAATCACACAGGCACACACTCAAATACAGACAATCACACACACATTGTTACATTACCAGCAAATAAGCACACACACAACTCATGTAACCGAACACAAACAAACACATTGACACACATTGTTACACTACAAGTAAATAAGCACACACAATCACACAGACGTACACATTATTACACTATAGGCAAATAAGCACACACACAACTCATGTACACAAATACACACAATCACACACACATTGTTACACTACAGGCAAATAAGCACACACACAACTCATGTACATAAATACACACACATTGTTACACTACAGGCAAATAAGCACACACACAACTCATGTACACAAATATACACACACATTGTTACACTACAGGCAAATAAGCACACACACAACTCATGTACACAAATACACACAATCACACACACATTGTTACACTACAGGCAAATAAGCACACACACAACTCATGTACACAAATACACACAATCACACACACATTGTTACACTACAGGCAAATAAGCACACACACAACTCATGTACACAAATACACACACATTGTTACACTACAGGCAAATAAGCACACACACAACTCATGTACACAAATACACACACACATTGTTACACTACAGGCAAATAATCACACACACAACTCATGCACACAAATACACACACACTCACACACACACATAGACAGTGGAGGGCAGCATAGCCCAGAACGACCATAATAATTAAGGCCCTTAGGAGTGTGCTGCTGTGAAGTTGCAACAATGTTGCATTAGTGAGGGTGGGGTTTAGCTTACCTTTAAGTAGTCAGCTCCCAAGGCCCAAACCCTCTTTTTCAGCTCGTCTTCACAGCGTCCCTCCCTCCCTCCCTGCATTGGTTCATACGGCAATCTTTAGGCTGCTACATCACCAGGGTGTTTCACCTAGGTGTCCAATACTGGATGAGGGCTACGCAGCTTGTTTCCTTAAGTCCAAGGACGGTAGTTTTTGACTCCCCAGGTAGTGGCATGGATACGCGTCTAGTCACACCTGGTCCTACTGGTTCGGAGATCTTTACTTTACACCCTGGTTAGGCGGTTGGTCCGCGCCCCGGTTTGCCATCAGAGGTAGAGTGACGGCTGCCCAGGGGAGGGTGATCTCTGCAGGCGCGCGCCTGGGGTCCCTCCCATTCTAAGATGCAGAGAACTCCCTAAGCTTCTGCGGCAGCTGAGCTCCGCTTGTGTGGGCATTCACGGGCGCGGTCCATTCTTCCTAGCAGGGGGTTCCTACTCCTAACTAGATTGCCGCCACATGTTTTAGCTGGCCCCGTTGAGTCCAGCCGGTTCTCAGGTTCTACAATAAATGCGACCCTCTGGTCTTTTCCCATATATCTGTGTCTGCGTGGTTATTCAGGTATTACAGTTTTATGTAAAGTTATTTAAGAGTTTATATTTGTACATAGTTATGTTGTTGAGTCAGTTTTATGGCTCCAGTTATTAAAGTTTATCTAGCAAGCCAGGAGGATAGGGCATTTAATTAATTATGTTACACTACAGGTAAATAAGCAATCACACAACTCATGTACACAAATACACACACATTGTTACACTACAGGTAAATAAGCACAAACACAACTCATCTACACACATACACACACATTGTTACACTACAGGTAAATAAGCACACACACAACTCATGAACACAAATACACACACATTGTTACACTACAGGCAAATAAGTACACGCACAACTCATGTATACAAATACACACACACAATGTTACACTACAGGTAAATAAGCACACACACAACTCATGTACACAAATACACACACATTGTTACACTACAGGCAAATAAGTACACACACAACTCATGTACACAAATACACACACACATTGTTACACTACAGGTAAATAAGCACACACAACTCATGTACACAATCACACAGACACAAACACATTGTTACACTACAGACAAATAAGCACACACACAACTCATGTACACAAATACACACACACTCACACACACACATTGTTACACTACAGGCAAATAAGCAAACACACAACTCATGTACACAAATACACACACATTGTTACACTACAGGTAAATAAGCACAAACACAACTCATCTACACACATACACACACATTGTTACACTACAGGTAAATAAGCACACACACAACTCATGAACACAAATACACACACATTGTTACACTACAGGCAAATAAGTACACACACAACTCATGTATACAAATACACACACACACAATGTTACACTACAGGTAAATAAGCACACACACAACTCATGTACACAAATACACACACACATTGTTACACTACAGGTAAATAAGCACACACACAACTCATGTACACAAATACACACACACATTGTTAAACTACAGGTAAATAAGCACACACAACTCATGTACACAATCACACAGACACAAACACATTGTTACACTACAGACAAATAAGCACACACACAACTCATGTACACAATCACACAGACACAAACACATTGTTACACTACAGGTAAATAAGCACACACACAACTCATGTACACAAATACACACACATTGTTACACTGCAGGCAAATAATCACACACTGAAATCATGTACACAAATACACACACATTGTTACACTACAGGAAAATAAGCACACACACAACTCATGTACACATACACACAGAATCACACACACATTGTTACACTACAGGTAAATAAGCACACACAACTCATGTACACAAATACACACACATTGTTACACTACAGGTAAATAAGCACACACAACTCATGTACACAAATACACACAATCACACACATATTGTTACCCTACAGGCAAATAAGCACACACACAACTCATGTACACAAACACACAGATGCACATATTGTTAAACTACAGGTAAATAAGTTCACACAACTCATGTACACAATCACAGACACTCACACAAACGTACACATTATTAAACTACAGGTAAATAAGCACACACACACACAACTCATGAACACAAACACACACAATCACATTGACACACACATTGTTACAGGTAAATAAGCACACACACAACTCATGAACACAAATACAAACAATCACACACACACACACATTGTTACACTACAGGCAAATAAGCACACACACAACTCGTACACACACACGCAATCACACACACACACACACTTTTACACTACAGGCAAATAAGCACACACACAACTCATGTACACACAATCACACACACTGTTACACTACAGGTAAATAAGCACACACAATTATGTACACAAATACACACACACATTGTTATACTACAGGCTAATAAGCATACACACAACTCTTGAACACAAACACACACAATCACATTGACACACACATTGTTACAGGTAAATAAGCACACACACAACTCATGTACACAAATACAAACAATCACACACACACATTGTTACACTACAGGCAAATAAGCACACACACACAACTCATGTACACACACACACAATCACACACACACACACTGTTACACTACAGGTAAATAAGCACACACAATAATGTACACAAATACACACACACATTGTTATACTACAGGCTAATAAGCATACACACAACTCATGTACACAAATACACACACACACTCACACACACACATTGTTACACTACAGGTAAATAAGCACACACACAACGCATGTACACAAATACACACACATTGTTACACTACAGGCAAATAAGCACACACACAACTCATGTACACAAATACACACACACACACACACACACATTGTTACACTACAGGCAAATAAGCACACACTGAAATCATGTACACAAATACACACACAATGTTGCACTACCAGAAAATAAGCACGCACACAACTAATGTACACAAATACACACAATCACACAGACTTACACACTATTAAACTACAAGTACACAAACACACACAATCACACAGGCACACACACACACAAATACAGACAATCACACACACATTGTTACACTACAAGCAAATAAGCACACACACAACTCATGTATACAAACACACACAAACACATTGACACACATTGTTACACTACAAGTAAATAAGCACACACAATCACACAGACGTACACATTATTACACTATAGGCAAATAAGCACACACACAACTCATGTACACAAATACACACAATCACACACACATTGTTACACTACAGGCAAATAAGCACACACACAACTCATGTACACAAATACACACACATTGTTACACTACAGGCAAATAAGCACACACACAACTCATGTACACAAATACACACACACACTCACACACACACATTGTTACACTACAGGCAAATAAGCAAACACACAACTCATGTACACAAATACACACACATTGTTACACTACAGGTAAATAAGCACACACACAACTCATCTACACAAATACACACACATTGTTACACTACAGGTAAATAAGCACACACACAACTCATGAACACAAATACACACACATTGTTACACTACAGGCAAATAAGTACACACACAACTCATGTATACAAATACACACACACAATGTTACACTACAGGCAAATAAGCACACACACAACTCGTACACAAACACACAATCACACACACATTGTTACACTACAGGCAAATAAGCACACACACAACTCGTACACAAACACACACACAATCACAGAGACCCACACACTGTACACTATATGGGACCCACGTAGGGCACAAAGGAAAACACACGCTCCAGCACAGGGCGTTATTTGTACAACAGCGAGATAAGATAGGGCCAGCACACTGCCATCCCCTTATATCACACCTGCAATGGGCACCTGCCCAGCAAGTAAGCTAATCTGGGAGTAATGTGTATACTAACAGGGGCAGGGAGGGAGGGCTGGTGCGAAGCGTTTGTTCAGGAGCTGCTGTGGGAGAATTTACAGAGAATTAGCTGTGCACAACGTTACACAATATCAAATCACAAAACCTGTATGTTACTTTCAGACGTGAAATTCTCATTCAAATACAAAACAAACAGGAAAATTCCTGATATCAGATCTCTTCTGAACTATGTGCCCTGTAATAACAATCTACATACAAATTCAATTACCACACCCCTCACCCATTAGCTGTTCAGTTAACAAATACTTCAACTTATTGAGGTGTAGCGATTAATTATTATTTCTCCAATAAGATGGAGCAAAAGGAAACATTTCACTTGTTTTCCATTTTTGAGAGAGAACTTAAATTCTTTTTTATTTACTGCCTGGGAGTCTTTTGCACATATGAATACCAACATAAGAGACTCAGGCCTCGATGATTGAAAGCTCGTAATTTGCGGCGAGAAATGTGTATTTCTGACTCGCAACTCTCGCAAATTTCACGCCTTGCGTAATGATCGTATAAAGTGGGCAGTCCATTGTAAACAATACATTACGCGATAAGCTGTCCATAGTAAACTATAGACTTCGCCTCCTTATATCATTTCACGAACCTCGAAATGGGTTTCCATATATCATTGCGTCGCTTCATAATTTTAATGATTCACTTTATTTCAGTTTGTGTTTGCATGTTTCAAAATGTAAAACTACAGTTATAGTATATTGTCTAAATACGTTATATCGTATTATTTTTAAAATGAAATAAATATTGTAAATAATGTTATTCATGTTATTTCGCCAAAGGATGTCTGGCGAGATATGTATGTGAGTTGAATGTGCGATTCGTATGGCGTATGTTTTTATATCATCGTAACATATCTGTGAAACTTGCGAGATTTACTCAGGTTACGCCCATGGAACGCCCATCTTACGCCCTCTCCTTCGCAATGAAACTCTCCTTCGCAATGAATTCTGCTTTTACTGTTCTGGTTATATTTTGTTATTCTTTTTTATTGAAATCGTACAATAAATATTTTTACGCTCTTTATTTAGATATTTTCACTCATTTGTATTATTACGAAATTGCGTATATGTTTTAAACAATGTTCAATGTGCAATATTTGTTAACCAATCATATTTATTGTTATATTATTTCTGTTACCATAATACCTTGCAATACATTTATGTACGCATATTTATGAGTACTTCCTTAATATTCTCCAATCACAGCGTATTTTACATTTTACTCTGGTTACATGTATATTTATATAGATATCATATTTTATTCTGTGAGGCAGTTGATGAGATATTTGAAAATGGTTGCTGAGAGGTTTACAGTTGTGGAGAATGAAATCCTTGTATCTGCTCTGGAGCCAAACTATGACATGCTTTTTGGACCACAGAGGCGTGACACTAGTTTAAAGACAAGGGATGCAATCTGGGAAGATATTGCTGAAATGGTTAATTTAAATGCCACACATATAAAGACTGTTGCTCAATGTCGCAAAAGGGTTGCAGACATTAAAAGGAAAGTTCAAAGAAAGAATAAGAGGAGGAGGCGATTTTTAAAATCTGAAAGAATATTTATTAAACTTTTAATGTCTGTAAACCCTAATGTGGACATTGAGCAACAGTCGACTTCAGCATCATCTTCCCAGACTTCTCCCTTGTGTGAAGAACATGTAGATGTCTCTGTTGGCCCAGAAAGTGATGTTTCACAGCAAAATAATTCTGAGGATGTGGATGAAGGTAATTGTTTTTTTTTTTAAATTTATTTAGTTAACATATCATGTTCCTTATAAAAAATTACATCAAGTTTATTTTAATTTAGTGCAATCACTTACTTGCTGAAAGCACTGAGGCAGCGTGTGGAAGTGACCAATTTGAAATTCCATCAATTCAAAATATTGAATTCTTCATTACCGGTATATATGTGAATATTTTTATTTTATAATCATTTAGCATGTAAATTTAAACATCAATTTAAAGGGACAATGAACCCACATTCTTTAATTTGTGAATAAGATACAGCATGCAATTAAAATCAACTTTCTAGTTTACTCCTATTATCAAATGTTATACATTCTCTTGCTATCTTTATTCGAAAAGCTATAATGTAGGTTTTTGGCAATCAACCTGGGTTGTTCTTCTTGATTGTTGGATAAGTTCACGCACAAATAAACAACTGCTGACCAAAATAATTGCTGGCTCCTTAGCTTACATGCCTTCTTTTTCAAATCAAGATAGCAAGAATATTATTAAAATTTGATAATCGGAGTAAATTAGATATTTTCTTAAAATTGCATGTTCTATGAGTGTGTTCAGTGTCCCTTTAAGCGTTGTATTTTTTTTATATATATTAATTTTTTTATATGACAAAGTTCCCTATAGACCAATATGTAAATCCCCTGATCTATAACATGTTAGGATATCTCCTTACATCTGCGTATAAGTTTAACCCCAAAAACCTGCTTCAGATTTGTAAATAATGTTAAAAGCACTTGTAATGGATGGTTATTAATTATGCCTCCATAAAAGGGATTTGTTATACATTAATGGATGCACAATATTTTATTTTCACTACTTGTAATATAGAAATTAATATATAAATATGTTTCTAAATAATTTCATTTTCTTTTTTTTTTAAGATGATGAAAATGCAATTAGTACAAATGTGGTTGATGCTGCCAATGGAGAAGATTCTCAACCACATGAACAAGGTATGTATTCATTTACACCTTACCATGTTAATTTGTATGTTAATAAAGAATGTCACTTATATGTGTGTGAATTTTTAATTTAAATGTAAAAATAAAATTGTCACAGTTTTTATTTTTAACACATGAACTATCAATTCCTTTTTTCTTTTTTTCTTTATCATAACAATATTTTAAATATGTGCTTAGTGCAATTCAATTTTAATGTAGTTTAATATGATATTTGTTTTATGTCTAACAGGAAAAATGGAAGAGAATAAATGGGATAAAATGTGTGTTTTGATAGAGAATATAAACAACAATCTCACCATTTTAAAAGACTCTATGCTTCACAATTTAAAAAAAAAAAGACTTCACAATCAAAATGTAAGAAGACTTTTAACCAGAGTGATTGAAAATCAAAAAGAACAGCGTGCTCTAATGTTCCGAGAAAGAAGGTGGGAGGGAAGGGCATTTTATTCTGGGGTTAAAACACGTGGTGGACCATTTTATCATCCACATTAATATCTTATGTTTGTTTTTTTGTTTGTTATTTAGAAAGTTAATAAAAAGAATGTTTACAATTGGTCTTTTTATTTTTTAGATTTCTACACCATACAACACATTACATATTTTCACACATGTATTAAAGGGATGTGTACATTTGATTTATGATTTCAGTGTGGGGTGTTCACAAGTATGAATATATAATTAATGAACATGGATGTATATATCATTATCAAATCATGTTCTTACTTATATTAGTTTATAATACACATGTGTCTGCATATTTGTGTGCACTGTCCCTTTAATATTTTTCAAAAATAAACCTTACAAATATTTTACAAGTTTTTTATCTTCATTTATTTTAAATTACTATGTTTAACTCAAAGAATAATAATATACACATATTAAATTTATTTTCTTTTTCTATATTCTCTTATTGGCTTTTTACTAGCTTGAAGATTACCATCAGAATTCTGATGTCCTTTTCTTTTTCCATCAGAAATTATAACATCAGAATGTATTCCATCAATATCTGAATTACCTAAATTGGTTGATTCGGTTACAAATGAATTTAAATTTTCAGGATTTTCTGAAGAACTAACATTTAAATTTAAAGGAGTATTAGTACAATCATTTTTTTGACATAATAAAATCATTGACTGAGCTATTGATTTTAAGGACTCACTAATGTGTTCCAAATGTGTATTACTTTTTTCAACAGAATCATTTAATTTTTTAATAGCAGGATTTTGTTTAACTATTTCTTCCTTAAATTCAAGCATTGTGTTATTCATAATCTCAAGTCTGTCGCGTAATAAATCATTATGTTGTATTAATTTATAACTAAATTCACCAACATCCTTATAAAATTCATTGTCCTCAGGATTGTTCTTATTTTCTGATGGTAATGAATTATTTTCATTTTGTAAAAAAATAATTGTATGTTCAGCTTCATTGCTATTGTTGTTTTCCTCCTCCTGTTCTATGTTACTATTTGAAAACTTGGCTTGTGATAAATCCAACACTACATTTATTGGTATTTCATTTTGAGATGATATTATGTTGGGTGGTAGTTCGCTTTCAATACTTATTTCTTTATTAGTTATATTACATTCTAAATTATCCAACATTTCATTTTCATTAATATTAGATTCATTACGATCCAATGATGGTGTCTCAAGATTTTCTTGTGAGCTTTCATTTTGTTCTTCTGCCACTAAAAAAAAAATGTTTTTTGGTTTATTTTATATTTATTATTTCACATACATATTTAAAATTACATTATCCAGAAACAAAATAAAAATGACCTGTTCTTACACCAATATTAGTAAGTCCAGGAACTCCAGAAACCATTGCAGCTGGGATTAATTCTCTAATTATTTTTTCAGAATCAGAGTATGTGATTGGTACATATGTTCCACCACCTGTTTTCATTCTTTCAGTTTTTTCTTTTCCCATTTTTGCTTTAACTTTAATTTTTAAATCAGAGTATCTTTTTTTGCATTTGGTCACTGATCTGGGCCTAACACCTACAGCTGATACAGATTTTGAAATTTTTTCCCATATTGAATTCTTTTCAAAATTAGAAGTTTTTGCAGCCATGGATCCAAACAGTTTATCATAATACATTTGCATTTGCTGTGCTAATACCAGATTTTCATCTTCTGTGAATGCAGGGTTTCTACCAGACTCACTATTTTGTGATGATACTCCAGTTGGTAGAACCTATGAATACATTTTAAATGTCTTTTTATTAAAATAATATTACCATTAAATGTCATATTTCTTTAAATAAATAAAAGTAAATGTAAAATAACATATACAATAAATATATATAATATGGTGGATTATATGTACTTACCATTGTTAATATTTTCGTAATTTAAATACACTTGTTTTTCTATTGGAAATGAAAATCGAATTTTAAGTTTACTCCTGAAAGTAGCATAGAGAATTTCGCGCCATAAAAAGTGGACTTTTATAATGTCAAATTACGTAACTATTGCAGTTACGAATATTCACAAACACATTTACGAAGTTTATATTGAAATAGCGAAGGATGATTGCGTATGTTTTCACTGCAAAACTTTATTACAAAATGTGCAATGATCAAAAATTACATGATCAAAGAGCGTCGTAATAAGCAATTATGGAGACTATAAATATTTTGACGTAATTTTCAAAAAAGTGCGCAAAATTCTATTTACGAGGGTAAGTTTACGAAAATTATTTCGAAATATATGATTTTAAATTTAATAAAATATTTAATTTACAATTCTATTTAATATTTATTATTACAGATGGCAGAATATATATATTATACATTATTTCAACATAGAAGATTTCAAAGGAGAAGAAGGAGGTTGATAACACATCATACAAATAGGATAGAAATCTTGAATGAAAATGATGTTGAACAATCTCAAGGATTAATTTCAGAAACAACAACCATGAGGACACACAGGGTATACAGGCCCAGAACATACAGAGAAAGACAATTTTTAAGTGACATGCCTGATGATATTGTATTTCAAAGATTTCGATTTAACAAATCAGTTATAATTACCCTTTATGAATTATTTAAAGATGATTTGGATCCTAGAACAAGGAGAAATAGAGCAATACCAGGAATTGTTAAATTATTGACCACACTTCATTTTTTGGGAACGGGTTCTTTCCAACATACCACCAGTTCTATTACAGGTGTGTCACAAAGTGCTTTTTCCAGGTTTCTTAACCAGGTAATTAATGTTTTCAAGAAAAATATTGACAGATTTATAAAATTTCCAATGACTGAAAATGAAAAAAATATAATTAAGGAATATTTCTATGAACATTATGGAATACCAAATACTCTAGGATGTATTGACTGCACACACATACAAATTTGTGCACCAATTGATCATCCAGAAACATATTTTAACAGAAAGGGGTGGCACTCTCTAAACACTCAAGTTGTATGTGACCACAAATACAAAATTATTTCTCTGTTGTCAGCTTTTCCAGGGAGTACACATGACTCGTATATTCTAAAGCAATCACTCCTTTATGAAGATATGAATGCAGGAATTTGTGGAAATGGTTTGATACTTGGTAAGTTATGTACTAAGATGTTTAATTGCCTAATACATAAAATTAATTATTTGTAATACTAACCATAAATCATACATCCAACAGGAGATGCAGGATACCCATGTTACAAATGGTTAATCACACCTGTCTCCAAACCAGCAAACAGAAACGAAATGAAGTTCAATGACGCACACTCAAAAGCAAGATCAGCTATTGAACGTACATTTGGACTTCTTAAGAGTAGGTTCCGTTGTATTGATAAAACTGGAGGAGCATTAAAATATCAACCGACAAAGGCTGCAGACATAATAACTTTGTGTTGTATGCTTCATAATTTAGCCATTGAAAATAATCTAGATATTGATGTGGATTATGATGATGAACATGGAATAATTCAAAATGAATTTTCTTCACAGGACCCTGCTGTAAACACCAGTGTGAGGGAACACATGATTAATAATTATTTTTGATTTAAAACTGTATAATTACATTGCATTGCATTGCTTTACTTATGAATGCAATTGTATTAATTTTCTTTTTATTTCAAAATAAACAGAAGTCAGAAATAATACATGAGTTTTGGACATTTAATATTTATAATATAAAAAATCTGAATTTCTAAGTTCAAAGTTGATAATACAATTGATCAATAGACACTTTTTAAAAAAATTACGAATACAGAATTACACATACGAAGTGGGTATTTAACATTACGCAAACCAAAAAAACCATTCGCAGCGTATGTCGAATGATGAAAAAACGCCCATTTCGAATACATACACGCAATCAATTTCGAACACTTTCATTCATTCCGATATTATATTCGCACTCCAGTGCGAACATCTTTACATCATATCATTTTAAAAACAAGCTTTCAATCATCGAGGCCTCAGTCTCCTGATCGGGACACCTGATTAGTCCTTCACTAGTTTTACATTTATTAATGTTACAACATGTAGACCAACACAGACATTGGTTAAATATGTTCACAAACAAACTGCACATATATTTGTCTTTACACCACTTACAAAATGTATCTTATTTTAGTTTTAGGGCATTTCAGTCTAAGTTCTGTTACACAAATATTGCAATTAAAAACATGTAAAATAAAAAGGTCTTGAGTAAACTTAAACATTTCAAGTTCTTTTCAGCAACAAGGCTCTTTATCCTCGGTGTTATCTGGACAAGCAGTAAGTCTTGTTGCAGTTTAAACATGGGATTTGATCATGAGTTTGAAACTAGGAAACAATTGAGTTATGATGCAAAAGTTTGTCAGGAAAAGCCAAACTTAAGAGGCTAGAATGGAGTTTTAAGAAGATAAAGCTAATAAATTAGATAATTAGACAAATATCATAAGACAACCTGCACAAATGTTTTCTAATTAATTAGATAAATTAGACAAATACAGTGACAACCAGCGCTAGTGTTTTCTGACTAATTAGATAATTTACACAAGCTCTGTGAGACAACTGGTGCTAGTGTTTTCTGATTAATTATATAAATTAGACAAGCTCTGTGAGACAATTAGCGCTAGTGTTTTCTGATGAATTAGATAAATTAGACAAACTCTGTGAGACAACCAGTGCTAGTGTTTTCTGATGAATTAGATAAATTACACAACCACTGTGAGACAACTGGCGCTAGTATTTCTTTCTAATGACACGGTGAGTCCACGTATCATCATTAATTACGGTTGGGAATATCACTCCTGGCCAGCAGGAGGAGGCAAAGAGCACAACAGCAGAGCTGTTAAGTATCACTTCCCTTCCCACAAACCCCAGTCATTCTCTTTGCCTCTTGTGCAAGGAGGAGGTGAAGTAATTAGGTGTCTGATAAAGATTCTTCTATCAAGATATTTTTGTTTTGAAGTCAGAGCAGGCTTGCTCTGACCTACCATCATAGTCTGGGTCTAGCTGTACTCCACGTTAGTCTCTTCAGTAGGGTGGTGGTGGCTTTAAAGCAGTTAGAAACTTGTGAGGTGGGCCTGGCTGAGTTTTCCTGGTATAGAAAGCCTGAGTAGGTTTACTCTAGTCTTTCTTTGTTTCACAGGTCTCTGTGAGGTGCAGCATCCTCTCAAGCCGGGTGAGCTGTCCTCCTGCCGGATGGCTAGATGCAGGTAAGTGCTTGGTCTTCTATGCTCAGGGGACATGCACTTCTGAAAGGGTTTTATAGTGCATTATTATGGGACATGTATATCCTGAGGCAGGATAACTTAGGCAGGACGCATGCACTTATTGTGACTTTGGGAGACTAGGGGTTAATTCTTTTTGGAAGTATCCCTGACTTGTTATTGTTTTTTGTACTATTTATTTATGTCAGTATATGGCAGGGTTATAACACAATATATTTAATAATTAACCTTTAAACTGAATCCCAATAAAAAATGCATATACTAGAAACCATAAAATTAATATCAATTCCAGAATTCTTTATTATTAGTTAATATCTATAAACACATTGAAATATATTTGTAGGAACAAGAATATGAATCAATACTATACATGTTTGAATTATTAAAATATGCTATGCAAAGATCATAAAAGTTGCCTTATTCACAATTGAATTTCATTCAATTAACACAAAGAGATTCCAAGATATTACCTACTAACATCCAGACTGGTACAATTTTAACAGTGCTTAGTTAAACTATAGGACAATATACACTCTAATTGAAATACCAGAGATTATATATATATATATTCTATATGTGAACAGTTAGTTTAAACTACACAGGCTACGAATACAAGGTTAAAATACAATTTATTTCTTTAAGTCTGCTACATACAGCAACAATAAATGTTTATTTTAAATATTTTGCATATAAAAAGGCAAGCTTAAAACTACATAGGACTATGAATATAATTCTAAAATATAAATATGCTCTTTAAATCTATCAGTTATAGTTTAACTGCAGTGACTATGCATATATTTTGTTTTAAAATATTATCTGTAATTAGCAATCTTTTTATACTTTACCCAGATAAACAAATCGATATCCAATATTTCTCAACAGGTCCAATCTCACCTCAGAATACCAAAATTGGAGTATTGTTGCATATGGAGAATAAAAGTAGCTGTTTGCTTATAATAACTGCAGCAGTTATTCATCCAGGGTTTCAGCAAAACAGTTTACCAGCCAAAGTTAGGAATAGTTAGCCAGCAGCCTCCTTTCTCTCTCTATGCTTGGGGTTAAATCATCTGATCTCACCCCTTCCCTTTTTTGATCAGTAACCATCATTGGTGAGATTGGAAACGCCCAACGGAAGCTTGTCTCTGATTGGCCCTTTGAAACTGAACATGGATTGGTTCATCTGGGAAGTATCTTTTAACAGTCAAGTTTTTTGGCTGTAATACTGGATTTTGGCCATCAGGGGGCAGAAGACAAACAAACAGATTCATTCAACCATTCCTAGACAGTAAACACATTTCTTCAAAATGTGTATTTAAAAATGCCATAATGGGGGGCGTGTCCGGGCTATGTCCCAAAATGGTCGCTAAACTGAAGACTCTGCTCAGGAATTTACATTCTGCCATGTAATCTATATTTTTTTTGCATCATCCACTGCTGTATTTTACAGAAGAGATTCTACTGAAGCTGATAATACCTATATTTCTATATAGCAAGTCGTTCATGCCGGACCATTGAGAATCCTGGCAGCTCAAATAGAGAAGGTACTCAGCACCCCCCTGGGACACCAGGTACAAAGAGAACACAAGCAATTCTCTTAACTCTTATATCATGGAAGAGCTACTTGCTCTTATACAGGCACTATTAGAAGATCGTGGTAGGAAGATATGTGAGAGTATTTACCAAATTGTAAGCCCACCTACTGCGCAGCTAGGAGATAAATGGTGACATAGAGATCAAGCACTAGCCTTCAGGTTCTTGGGTTTGGAGACCTATGGGATGGAGGAGAAGCTAACAAGAGTGCCGCAGGAGGTGTTTCAAGCTGGCTACCCTAACCTGGATTTGGGAGTGTGTGCAACGGAGAGTCTAGTGCCCACTATTAGAGAGGGATTTGTGGCCTGTGCGGCCAGGCGACCAGCTCCTGCTTGCTATGTCGAGACCCCCCAGCCGGATAGAAGTTGGAGGCAGCGAGAGCAAGATTTCACTTTGCCACTTGCAGGGAGCTACCCTGGCTCTCCTAAGAGTGACATTGATCCTGTGGAAGCTAGACCTGTTCAAGACTCCGCTGTGAATGACCCAAACAGCTTGAAATGTTACAACAAGGTTTCCCGACCGTTTACTTACCTTTTTGACTCCCGATGCCACAAGCTGGATGGGGACACTTTAGCCCTACTGTTCATCAATGTTAGTCTTGTGCGAAGGAATTTTCAGGGCTTTGAGGCCCTCTATGCACTGAGGGCGGAGAGAGCTGGGGTCGGTTAGACTGTGGACGGCAGGCTCAGGGCCCAACAGCACTCCTTAAGACTATTGGACTGGGTAAAATGCTTTGTAATGAAGCCTGCAATGGCTGAGTTTATCCGGTTATTAAGTCTGGTAGTACCCCTGTGATTGAGGTGTGGGATATTGTATTTTATCCTATTTTCATACTCTATAGTCATGGCTAAATTTTAATGTCCAGTACATTATTTACCATTTATTGCTAGCAGCTTCCTGGGGTATGCCTAACGTCCAGATATCCAATGTACTCTATATGCTTTAGATGCTGACTTGGGTGGAGTATACTGTTCTATTTGTGCATAACATTATCTAGGTTAACTATCTGTGTCTAACTATACCATAACTTCACAAGTTTGTCTGCTTAGAAATAATATATCCTTGGCCCCACTATAACCCTCTATTAGTTATTCAGTGTGCAAAGGAAGCATTCTTGGGTAGTAGTCTGTCTTAGCTTGAATTGTTATATTTACACCTCTACTTGTAAGGTTGAGTTCTGTGGGCCATCATGTGGCTTATACTTTATTGCAATAACTCCACCACAAGATTTTATATAAATTTGCTTGGTCTCTTCATCTAATAGATTTTCTCTAGTCCTACAATAGCCTCAATGTACTGTCTGCGGCCGAGACAGTATGCATAAGCACATACTCCTCAAACTCCTGTAATACATAGAGATCCCGAGTAACACTCTACTACTACTGGTGGTTTTTATTATGTCTTAAGCCCCTCACCTTAATTAAGCCTAACTAGTATGTGTATCCTGGGGGGCTAGTTAGTTATTTGACTGTAAAGATGTATGTGCATGTATGCATGTGTATTCATGTATATATTGTGAATAATATTCAAAACCTATGCTGTACTAAACAATATATAGAGGCCCAAAAGTGGCCTATATATCTTTTATTATATTACTTTATCTAGAATGGGTCCAAGTGTGGACCTGCTAACATTTCCCCCAATCTTTACCCCTTGTTTATACTCAAAACCCGTGGCCCAAGAGTGGTCACAAATTTTTAATTTGGGTATGCTTAACTTATACTTGTGTGTGTATTCTAGGGGGCTATTTTATTTTATTTTCTTTAATTGTAAAGAATATCTTGCCTTAGCATTGGGCCAATGAGTGGCCCTGTTAACATTCTCCCAATCTCCACCCCTTACCTATCTCTAACATCCGGGGTCCAAGAGTGGCCACTAACTCTTAGTCGGGGTGTAATATATCTCTAATTTTTTCTCCTACTTATTATGGGGGGTTCTTTGATATAATGTTATAAAGAAAAAGAGGTTCATTTTGTAGTTTGCACCTTAAATTTTTGCTTTTTGTTATTGAGTCATAAATGGCATTGCATCTTGTAATGTTAACGTGTTAGCCCTAGAAGGCCTTTTAACATGTGGATTTAGACATGGGCTAATGGCTGGTATGTAATTTATAGTTTAGACCTATTGTTAAATATTGAGTTGATCTGGAGGTCCGAGAGTGGCCAGCCTGGGGCCTATGGATAACCCTACACAGATTTGATGTTTTGATTTGTACTTTGATGTGCTAATATGCATATAACTGCCTAGGGCCTTTTTGTTTTAATAAGACATGTCTTTAGTATTGTGCAAGCTTGATGTCACTTATGTTGTAAACCTCAATAAAAAGTATTTTTAAAAAAAAAGCCATAATTTCTTTACATTACTGAACCACATGTTCAAATGTACTGTATTATGTCACATTATTTATTCCGATTATTTTAATATGAAACATCAGTATTCTTTTTAATATCATATTACATCAAAGTAATTTATACTGCTAGCTATTCCAAAATTAATAGCATTTAAAATCCTGATATATATTCATATAAAAACCACAGCATATTTCATATTCAGTACTGCACTGCGTCCCAACATGAATATAATATATTTTATATTTCTAATAAATCCTGAATGCATGAATCTTGTCTATGGTCCATATTCATAAGACATCTTGTTATTATGTGTCTGAAAAATAAAGAGACACAGAGGTTATTATTCTGACACAATTAAACATTTTAGACCGACTAAAATAGTCACCTATCAAGCTTAGACAATCTCCCAAATTTCTATATTCATATATAATATGTTGTCTGAATATATATATATATATATATATATATATATATATATATATATATATATATATTAATGTGATTACCTTGATTACATGAAGATATTATTTATTTTGCAAGATTTATTTATTCTTATTTATGCCATACAGAGACTTTAAATGCCAATTTGTCTATTCTCTGTACATGGGAAACTCAATAGGGGATCATTTAACTTGTGGTTGTTAAATATTACAGTTCCTGAAAATGTTTGTGTTTTCAAACCTTCTCCAGACGGATCGGCTCCTCACCTTGGCAGGAAACCCATAAATGGGCATGTATTTTTGAGGCTCCAGCATGCTAATTTCCACTTCCTTAAAATTATAAGCATCTCGTCAGGTATTAAATTAAAAGTTTTAGACATTTACGTCTCTATTCACTGTATGGGGTAAGGGATGTTTTGAAGTGACTATCTTGTTCTCAGATGTTCTGTTAATCAAGAAAGGGAAACTTCATGTTTGATCCCAGATTTATAATATACAAAATAAACATGGCCATTCCTTTTGAAGCAATTTAAATGCTATCTTAATTAGGAGAAGCGTATCTTATGTCTGATCTAAAACCTGGAATGTATAGCTATAAAGATTGACCATTTCCCTGATCACCAAATGTTTTATAGCTAGGAGGTTTTTTTTTTGCTTATACAGTGACCATTATGATTCATCCTGTGTAATCAAAAGTAGTGGGGTCACATTACACACAGTGAAAACCATTTCATACTGGATTTTTACAAATAAAATGAAATATTTGGTGTATACCAATCTCTATATACTAAATAATAATATGTATATATATATATATATATATATATATATATATAATTTAATAACATTTACAGATCGTCTGACATATTTCCCCCTTCCAATTTTAAATAGATGTAGGACACATGTATTTGAATTGGCTTAAATTCAGCGGTACTTGGTGAGGGTATTGACCGTATGCATCATAGACAGTCTTCTATGTAGAGAGTCCGTCATTTTTGAGCCTTTGGCCTGTAGTTATCAAGGTCTGGCAGACCTGATCCGATAGTGCGGATCAGGTCTGCCAGACCTCCCTGAATACGGCGAGCAATACGCTCGCCGTATTCAGCATTGCACCAGCAGCTCACAAGAGTTGCTGGTGCAACGCAGCCCCCTGCAGACTCGCGGCCAATCGGCCACCAGCAGGGGGGTGTCAATCAACCCGATCATACTCGATCAGGTTGAATTGCGGCGAAGTCTGTCTGCCTGCTCAGAGCAGGCGGACAGGTTATGGAGCAGCGGTCTTTAGACCGCTGCTTCATAACTGTTGTTTCTGGCGAGCCTGCAGGCTCGCCAGAAACACAGGGCATCAAGCTCCATTCGGAGCTTGATACATATGCCCCTTTATGTTTATCAGCTAGGCATCTTTAAACTACAGTATGTCTTTAGTGAATTTGGAGATATGACTTCATTCTCCCTCTATGACTTGTAGTTGGCACGCTCGTAGCTGATTGATATGGATTCATTTATCTATGAAACTTTCATTTTTGGGGATCCTTATTTTATAGGCCACTGGAGATATTTTGTCAGTAATGACAAAAGGACCTTTCCATGATGGGAGAAATTTCTTCTCCTTAACCTGATCTCTTCCAAAGTTATAACGTTTTGAGATCATAATAGGTTTTAGTGGCAGTTGCAGCTTTCTATAAGTTCCTTTGAGCAAATGCCAAGGCATATTGCAGTAGCTTTCTTAGGCCTAGATTTGGAGTTCGGCGGTAAAAGGGCTGTTAACGCTCCGCGGGCTTTTTTCTGGCCGCACCATAAAATTAACTCTGGTATCGAGAGTTCAAACAAATGCTGCGTTAGGCTCCAAAAAAGGAGAGTAGAGAATTTTTACCGCAAATGCAACTCTCGATACCAGAGTTGCTTACGGACGCGGCCGGCCTCAAAAACGTGCTCGTGCACGATTCTCCCATAGGAAACAATGGGACTGTTTGAGCTGAAAAAAAACCTAACACCTGCAAAAAAGCAGCGTTCAGCTCCTAACGCAGCCCCATTGTTTCCTATGGGGAAACACTTCCTACGTCTGCACCTAACACCCTAACATGTACCCCGAGTCTAAACACCCCTAACCTTACACTTATTAACCCCTAATCTACCGACCCCGCTATCGCTGACCCCTGCATATTTTTTTTAACCCTTAATCTGCCGCTCCGTAAACCGCCGCAACCTACGTTCTCCCTATGTACCCCTAATCTGCTGCCCTAACATCGCCGACCCCTATATTATATTTATTAACCCCTAATCTGCCCCCCTCAACGTCGCCGACACCTGCCTACACTTATTAACCCCTAATCTGCCGAGCGGACCTGAGCGCTACTATAATAAAGTTATTAACCCCTAATCCGCCTCACTAACCCTATCATAAATAGTATTAACCCCTAATCTGCCCTCCCTAACATCGCCGACACCTAACTTCAATTATTAACCCCTAATCTTCCGATCGGAGCTCACCGCTATTCTAATAAATGGATTAACCCCTAAAGCTAAGTCTAACCCTAACACTAACACCCCCCTAAGTTAAATATAATATTTATCTAACGAAATAAATTAACTCTTATTAAATAACTTATTCCTATTTAAAGCTAAATACTTACCTGTAAAATAAATCCTAATATAGCTACAATATAAATAATAATTATATTGTAGCTATTTTAGGATTAATATTTATTTTACAGGCAACTTTGTAATTATTTTAACCAGGTACAATAACTATTAAATAGTTAAGAACTATTTAATAGTTACCTAGTTAAAATAATAACAAATTTACCTGTAAAATAAATCCTAACCTAAGTTATAATTAAACCTAACACTACCCTATCAATAAAATAATTAAATAAACTACCTACAATTACCTACAATTAACCTAACACTACACTATCAATAAATTAATTAAACACAATTCCTACAAATAAATACAATTAAATAAACTAGCTAAAGTACAAAAAATAAAAAAGAACTAAGTTACAAAAAATAATAAAATATTTACAAACATAAGAAAAATCTTACAACAATTTTAAACTAATTACACCTACTCTAAGCCCCCTAATAAAATAACAAAGCCCCCCCAAAATAAAAAATTCCCTACCCTATTCTAAATTAAAAAAGTTACAAGCTCTTTTACCTTACCAGCCCTGAACAGGGCCCTTTGCGGGGCATGCCCCAAGAATTTCAGCTCTTTTGCCTGTAAAAAAAAAACATACAATACCCCCCCCACCAACATTACAACCCACCACCCACATACCCCTAATCTAACCCAAACCCCCCTTAAATAAACCTAACACTAAGCCCCTGAAGATCTTCCTACCTTGTCTTCACCATCCAGGTATCACCGATCCGTCCTGGCTCCAAGATCTTCATCCAACCCAAGCGGGGGTTGGCGATCCATAATCCGGTCCAGAAGAGGCTCCAAAGTCTTCCTCCTATCCGGCAAGAAGAGGACATCCGGACCGGCAAACATCTTCTCCAAGCGGCATCTTCGATCTTCTTCCATCCGGAGCGAAGCGGCAGGATCCTGAAGACATCCAGCGCGGAACATCCATCCGGACCGACGACTGAACGACGAATGACTGTTCCTTTAAGGGACGTCATCCAAGATGGCGTCCCTCGAATTCCGATTGGCTGATAGGATTCTATCAGCCAATCGGAATTAAGGTAGGAATTTTCTGATTGGCTGATGGAATCAGCCAATCAGAATCAAGTTCAATCCGATTGGCTGATCCAATCAGCCAATCAGATTGAGCTCGCATTCTATTGGCTGTTCCGATCAGCCAATAGAATGCGAGCTCAATCTGATTGGCTGATTGGATCAGCCAATCGGATTGAACTAGATTCTGATTCATCAGCCAATCAGAAAATTCCTACCTTATGTGGGGGGAGCTCGGTTTAGGGGTACATAGGTAGTTTATGGGTGTTAGTGTACTTTAGAGCACAGTAGTTAAGAGCTTTATAAACCGGCGTTAGCCAGAAAGCTCTTAACTCCTGCTATTTTCAGGCGGCTGGAATCTTGTCGTTAGAGCTCTAACGCTCACTTCAGAAACGACTCTAAATACCAGCGTTCGGAAGATCCCATTGAAAATATAGGCTACGCAAATGGCGTAGGGGGATCTGCGGTATGGAAAAGTCGCGGCTGAAAAGTGAGCGTTAGACCCTTTAATCACTGACTCCAAATACCAGCGGGCGCCCAAAACCAGCGTTAGGAGCCTCTAACGCTGGTTTTGACGGCTACCGCCGAACTCCAAATCTAGGCCTTAGGTTCTCCACATATTGATGTGTATTGGCAGCGTTTATCAAGTTTTGGTCTGATGTACGGTATAGTAGATGCTGAGGTAAAACTGTAATAGACCGTTTTGCACACAAGGGGTTAAACTGCCGTTTAGTAGATCTTCCCTTCCAGAGACACAGGCACAGCTACTGCAGAACACCAAACTCCCGAACTGGAACCTCACGAATAGCTGCTAGCAGACAAACAGGAAAAGCACCCAAGCAGCTTACACTCCTGGAAATCAGTCTCTAACAGCATACAGTAAATCCCCCCCAAAGACGAGACAAGGCTCCATGTTACGGGTCAAGCAGTGAACAGGAATCTCTTTTATTGAGGGCTACATGCCCGGTATTTATGCAGGTCTCCCACCTGGTGGACACTCCCCTAGGGGAGCAGATGGGAGATTGGGACAAGTATAGTACATTAGCCAATCACAGTGACTCAGGCATAAACGCTCCCCTTGGTACCAGTAAACCCCTCCTCTCTATCCTGGAGATAATTGGGAAGAAATCCAGTTATCTCCATGGATAGAGGAAAGACGCCCTTTTACAGGATACAATAAAAATACATTACGTAAACAAGTAAACAATCAAACACAAGAAAACAATGGATTCCTTCCTGGCACCTAGCAGTCTGGACTCTGGAGGTGATTAAACAAGGTGAAAGCGTATCACCTAAACCTAATTACAGTAAACAATAGCTGATGCCAGGAAACCTGTCTCAGAAAATACAGTTCAATTGCCATGGAGCCAAAGTCTTTCACATAGTCTTTCGTTATACGAATTGGCTCCATGGCATAGCTATCTGGGGTATCACTGTTCAAATAGGGCAAGCACCGAATGACCCGGCCTTCGTTTCCCTGCAGGGGAAAATCAAGTGTTTCAACATGGGGCCATAGTCTAAAGGCAGCAGGCAAGCAACCAGGCTCCTCCAATGCACAGTGGCGAGATTGGTCTTGTCACATCTCTCCCCTTTTCCAGACTAACAGGGTATCTGACCTCCTGCCGGTCAGTGCCCTGGTTAGTCCAGCAACCCACCCACAAAACACAATCAGCAGTACAGCCCACCCACAATAAATGGTCACTACACCTGGGTAGAGGAGAAACTTGTCCATGTCCAGGTGCCTCACCACGGCTGTGCGGGGGACTGGTAGGCTGCCTTGGTGGGTTGCTGAGTGGGCAGAGACCAGCGGTACTCTGCCCTGGTGCCAGCGCTACCACGGAAGTAGCCTGGTTGTGGGAGGGGGAGACCGACTGTCTCCCCTGTAGTTAAACAGCCCTATTGCTGGGGGACAGGAGCGACTGTCCATACCCCCTCTGCTGCAAGTGCAGAGACCACGGTCCCATCTGCATGGTTGTGGGGCTTACTGTCTCCCCTGGGTATGTCAAGCTGCCGCTGGGGAGAGGGGGTAACAAGCTCCTCTCCCATACATACTTCCAGCCGCGGGGGAGGGAGACCGACTGTCTCCGCTCCCAATAAAGAGTCCTGCTGCTGGGGAAAGGAGACTGGGCTCTCTATTCCCTGTAACACACACTGCTGTTGGGGAGCAGGACCGACCGTCTCTGCCCCCTATAGCTCAGTCTGCCACTGGGGAATGGAGACTGGGCTCCAAATTCCCTGCATATCACTCTGCTGCTGGGGGACAGGACCAACTTTCTCTGCCCCCTGTAACTCAGCCTGCTGCTGGGGAATGGAGACTGGGCTCCCAATTCCCTGCAATTCAATCTGCTTCTGGGGGACAGGACCAACTGTCTCTGCCCCCTGTAACTCAGCCTGCCACTGGGGAATGGAGACTGGGCTCCTAATTCCCTGCAATTCACTCTGCTGCTGGGGGACAGGACCAACTGTCTCTGCCCCTGTAACTCAGCCTGCCACTGGGGAATGGAGACTGGGCTCCCAATTCCCTGCAATTCTCTCTGCCACTGGGGGACAGGACCAACTGTCTCTGCCCCCTGTAACTCAGCCTGTGGCTGGGGAATGGTGATTGGGCTCCCAATTCCCTGCAGGACCGGTGGAGAGACCTCGGTCCCATCTCCACCGGCCACCTGGGGTCCTTCCTAGTAAATCTCCACAATATCTTCCCAGCTGAATGGATCTGGATCTGGGTCTGTCACCTTGCTGTCCTGCTGAGCCTTCCCAATGGAGTGGAAGAAATCTCGGTAGTCCTGCTCTAGTTCCCACTCCAGGGTTGCTAGGTGAGCAAGGTCTTGCTCTACCTCATGGGGGTCATCCCAGTCATGCCTAGCCTCCCTCTTGTAGAAAATGTCCTGAAGTCTGGTCTGCGCAGGGCTCCCGAAGTCAGGCTCTGCAAAGGACTCCCATAACAAGCCAGGACCATCAAACTCCCCTCCCTCTGGCTTGTCATGCTCGGCTGTCCAGGGTATATACTGTGCCATATACCACCAGAGCGCCTGGTAGGCATCCTCCAGCCATAGCTCCTGCCATACCTGGTGCTCTAGTTCCTTCACCCATTCCTCCAGGGGCTGCTCTCCCAGGAAGGGCATCCACAGGGCCACTTGCTTCTGCAACCACTGCTCTTCACTGGGGAGACTCTCACCCCGCTGGTATTGTACATTATCCAGGGCCTGGTACCAGATGCCTTTCCTTAATGCATCCCGGCCATCCATGTCCTCCTCCTCGTATAACACTGCTGGTTCCATTCTGTTGCTTTCAGGGTCGCTGTACTGGGACATCCGTTGCCCCCAACTTGTAAATCCACAGAATGGAGTATCTTGTAGCTGTCCTTCTGGCTGTGGGAATGATCCCGCTGCTTGCTACCAATTGTAACGGACCGTTTTGCACACAAGGGGTTAAACCGCTGTGTAGTAGATCTTCCCTTCCAGAGACACAGGCACAGCTACTGTAGAACAACAAACTCCCGAACTGGAACCTCATGAATAGCTGCTAGCAGACAAACAGGAAAAGCACCCAAGCGGCTTACTCTCCTGGCAATTAGTCTCTAACAGCATACAGTAAATCCCCCCCAAAGACGAAACAAGGCTCCATGTTGTGGGTCAAGCAGTGAACAGGAATCTCTTTTATTGAGGGCTACATGCCCGGTATTTATGCAGGTCTCCCACCTGGTGGACACTCCCCTAGGGGACCAGATGGGAGATTGGGACAAGTATAGTACATTAGCCAATCACAGTAACTCAGGCATAAACGCTCCCCTTGGTACCAGTAAACCCCTCCTCTCTATCCTGGAGATAATTGGGAAGAAATCCAGTTATCTCCATGGATAGAGGAAAGATGCCCTTTTATAGGATACAATAAAAATACATTACGTAAACAAGTAAACAATCAAATACAAGAAAACAATGGATTCCTTCCTGGCACCTAGCAGTCTGGACTCTGGAGGTGATTAAACAAGGTGAAAGCGTGTCACCTAAAGCTAATTACAGTAAACAATAGCTGATGCCAGGAAACCTGTCTCAGAAAATACAGTTCGATTGCCATGGAGCCAAAGTCTTTCACATAGTCTTTCATTATACGAATTGGCTCCATGGCATAGCTATCTGGGGTATCACTGTTCGAATAGGGCAAGCACCGAACGACCCGGCCTTAGTTTCCCTGCAGGGGAAAATCAAGCATTTCAACATGGGGCCATAGTCTAAAGGTAGCAGGCGGGCAATAAGGCTCCTCCAATGCACAGTGGCGAGATTGGTCTTGTCACAGAAACCATTCTTCTACCAGTCATCAGTTCAAAAGGTGACATCTTGGTAGCACTACTTGGAGTTGCTCTTAATGCCATTAAGACTAGAGGTAGTTTTACATCCCAGGCTTTACCCGTTTCACTCACAAACTTTTTGAGGATTTTCACAATGGACTGGTTGTAACGCTCTACACCACCACTTGAGGCAGCTCTATATGCAATATGGAGCTTTCTTTTAACCCCTAGTATTTTCCACATTTTGGTCATCACTTCGCTAGTGAAGTGGGTTCCCTGATCTGATTCGATTCTTCTGGTAATGGCTTCTACCTGAATTGCACCCATTAAGTGGTCAATATTAAGGAGTTCTCCAGTTATGGCTCCTTGTTTGGCTAATCCGCAAGATCATTGCCTTCCTTATCAGGACCTAGAATCCTGGAATGACCCTTCTTCCAGTGTATGGTTAAATCATTGGATACCACCAGATTATCAATCTCGCAGAACAACTTGCCATGCTTGACTGGATTGTGGTTACTTTTCTGCATGCCATTTCTTTTCCAAGTTGACAGGTATTCAACAAAACTGTCACGCACATAATTTGAGTCAGTTGTGATCACAAATTCATGAATACCATGTTCAATAGCCATTTCAATGGTTTTTAGAACAGCAGTGAGTTCTGCAACTTGACTGGATCTTGGTCCAATGTTGAAACCTATAGATATATTTGGGAATCCATTTGCCCAAGTTATACCAATGCCAGCGACTAATCTGCGCTCATTATCAATAGTGGCATGGTAAGAACAACCATCAACATATACCCAAGGTATAGGTTTGACAATTGTCCTCATTATACATTTTATATGGGGAAAGTAATTCTTCCTCCAGGAAATCATCTTCTTTTAATTCTTCCCCAGGATCTCTAGCAGTACAGTCATGGAGCTCAGCAAGCCCCTGTGCGACTGGATTCTTTTTATTCTGCTTGTAGCAAATTTCTAAAGGCCAGCCTTGTAAGGAAAGAGTCCACGCTGTTATGCTGCTATTAGACTTTGTCTAAGTTATCATGCTTTTGGTATAAAACAGCATTCATGCTTATGTCTGTGTAACCTGTCTCTAAAAAGAAAGGTTTACCACCTTCAGGGTACGCTAAGCAAGGTGCTTGAGTGAGTTTTCTCTTCAGCTGCTTGATGGCTGTCTCTTGAGACTCACTCCAGTGCCATTTAACATCCTTCTTTAGAAGAAGTAGTAGTGGTTTAGCTAATTCTGCATAATTATCAATGAATTTGCAAGAATAATTTGTCATACCCAGGAATGATCTCAATTCCTTTAAGTTAGCTGGGTTTTTAGAATTTACTATAGTGTCCACCTTTTTCTTCTGAGGATTTAACCCTTCAGAAGTAACTTCATGTCCCAAGAAGTTTACACAAGTGCGGCACCATTGAGCTTTTTCTAGGGATAATTTGACACCTGCCCTTTTAAGTTGGCTGAGGACATGTTTAAGTTCTGCAATGTGTTTTTCAAAGTCTGTGCTTTTGATTAAAACATCATCAACATAAGATAAGGTCCCCCTTTCCAGTGCATCAGGCATAGCCTTGTGCATGAATACAGCAAATTCATGTCCAGAATTTATGTATCCAAAAGGAAGTCTCTGAAATGCATACTGGACCTTTTGGAATGAGAATGCCAGCTTATACTGGTCCTCCTCATGTACCTTTATGGTCCAATATCCCTGCAGGCAATCAATGTCAGTGAATATTCTGGATCCCTGCATCTGCGCTAGGCACTGGTCAATATATGGCACAAGCCAGCCAGACATGTACACTCGTTTGTTTAGCTGTCTTAAGTCAGCACACAAATGCCATTGTCCATTGGGCTTAAGAACACCTAGAATAGGATTGTTATAAGAGATGTGCACCTGTTGTATAATACCCTTTTCTTCCAGGTTCCTTATAATTTCTGCAAGAGAATCATATGAGGCTAAAAAACAGGTGGCGCATTGGGATCTGTTTGTATTCTTGCAATGTGCAAGTCTGTAGTCACATAGTCATAAGAATCCCTAGCAAACATATCCTTGTACTCCATCATGAGTTCTCGCAGCTGTTGGCGTTCATCATCGCTGGAACAGACATTAGCTAAGGATAGTTGCTCTTCGACTATTTGCTAAAATCCTGGAAAGATTTCAGGCTGTCCTATTTCATAGGCTTCTTCCAATCTAGAGGTGAGATCCCCTTGATTATAATTTACATTGCCCCCATGACTCTAGGTATGGGGTATTCTTTATCTTTGATCGGCTGATCAAACACTAGAGAGGCTTCTTCAATTTTACAGATGCCTTCCTCTGAGCTGAAAGGATAAATAGACTGAATTGTAAATAGTCCCTCTGGTATAGATGCAAAGGATTGTTCTATTAATTGTTCTTCAGTTAAGTATCCTTCAGGTATTAGCCCAATTATATTATTCTGGAATCCAAAAGTGTAATAACTTGATTCCAGTGCATATCCTATAGTAGTCCCCTTGGATAAGGAGTGTGGGCCATTGTTATACCCAGATATTGGATTCTATGGGAGAGGTAAATTAGTGTTTCAGAAGTTTTTAATTTCTGACCTCTCTTTACCTGTAAAGGTAAAAGAAATTTATCAGCCCCAGCAGGAATTATAACATCGCTAGATACCTGCATATTTACAGCATATGGCAATTGCTGGTTTGATTTCAGGGCTGCACTTTCATCCTGAAATACTTCAGGGTCCCCCTTTAACCTGCTCCAGAGGCAAGAATTAATCAAATCTATTTGTATGGCATATCTATGTAAGATATCATTGCCAACGTATATTTGATTATGGGGAGTATTTAAAACTAAAAACAGGTGCTTCACTGATGTATTACCTATAGAGACAGATAATAAGCACTTAGCTGTGATGTTATAGCTTTCAAACCTGTCATCCAGGTTGTGGACACAGTGGTCTTGGGGAGAAAGATATTTAATCACTTTAGGTTCAGCTATCTGTGCTAATAAGCCTTTGCTTATATAGCTAGCTTCCTGTTTTAAGTTCAATTTGGCATATTTTGTCGTACCAAGGTCATGCACTTGTATAGGGATAAATAGATCCTCTTTAACTCTCTCAATCCCTGCGAGGTATTGAGCGTGGCCCCCCTTAGGGATTTTATGATCCCCCTTGTGGAGAGATATGGTTAATACATCGCCATCTAATGAAATATTCGCTATCTTTCCAGGCGAAATTTTAAAAGTATTACCATCAGAGCCACTTAAAGGAGTCTGATCATTTATTTGTAGGATAGTGATTTCAGGTACAGAATTATTCTTGAAATGAATCTCCACAGCATCTGGCTTCTCTTCCACCATGTGACAGTTATGTCGGGTGCGAGATATACCGGATTGCTCATAATTAATTGGCCGTTTTACTTGTGACCAAATTACATTATTTATGCAATCAATTATGGTGCTTAATCGCTTCAGGAGATCATTACCAATAATTAAACGATCAGTTGGCAGATCCAATATAATGACAGGGTGTCTTATGACCCTGTTCCCTATTTTAAATTTTAACCATGCCGTACTGTGGACTTTTAGAGAGTCACCCCCAACACCTATTAGTGAACCATCAAATTCTTTTAAAACTCCAGGCCCAGATGGAATACACCCAAGGGTGCTAAGGGAACTTAGAACTGTTATAGACAAACCTCTACTCTTAATTTTTCAAGACTCATTATCCTCAGGCATGGTACCCAAGGATTGGCGTAAAGCTGATGTGGTGCCACTCTTCAAAAAGGGAAGTAGGGATGATCCAGGAAGCTATAGACCAGTTAGTCTGACATCAATAGTGAGGAAGATATTTGAAGGGATTATAAGGGATTATATTGATGAGCATATTCGTGTAAACAAGATTATGAGTTCAAATCAGCATGGTTTTAGGAGAAATAGATCATGTCAAACTAATCTAATTAGATTCTATGAGGAATGAAGTAAAAATATAGATAAAGGGGAATCAGTTGATGTGCTATACTTAGATTTTGCAAAGGCGTTTGATACAGTGCCACATGAGAGATTAATGCACAAAATTAAGGGACTGGGAATGGCTGAAAATGTTAGTTTATGGATAAATAACTGGATAAAAGATAGGGAGCAACGAGTAGTAGTAAATGGATCATACTCAGATTGGACAAAGGTAATCAGTGGAGTACCCAAGGGATCAGTGCTGGGCCCTATTCTTTTTAATATTTTTATAAATGACTTGGAGCTAGGATTAAATAGCGACATCTCTATTTTTGCAGATGATACTAAGTTAAGTAAGGTCATTAGGTCAGAGCAGGATGAACTTTCATTACAAAGGGACCTGCAACAATTAGAAGTATGGGCAGGTAAATGGAAAATGAGATTTAATATGGGAAAATGCAAGGTTCTACATTTTGGAAGTAAAAATAAGCAGGCAACGTATTATTTAAATGGGACAAGACTTAGCCAAACACAGGAGGAAAGGGATTTGGGGGTAGTAATAGATAACAAGCTAAAGATGGGTGCACAATGCAAGGCAGCAGCTTCAAAGGCTAATAAGATAAGGTATTAAAAGAGGCATTGACTCAAGGGAGGAAAGCTTAATTCTGTCACTATATAAAGCCCTGGTAAGACCTCACCTTGAGTATGGAGTGCAGTTCTGGGGACCGATCGCAAAAAAAGATATTGCAGAACTAGAAAACGTTCAGAGAAGGGCCACAAAGCTAACTTAACTTATGAGGAGAGGCTAGCCAAACTGGGTCTGTTTTCTTTAGAAAAAAGGTGCTTAAGAGGTGACATGATTACTTTATATAAATATATTCAAGTCCCATATACAGAGATGGCAGAAGCTCTGTTTATTCCAAGAAAATTATTTGTGACCAGAGGTCACAATTTAAGGTTGGAGGAAAGGAGATTTAATCTCCTGCAACGGAAACGTTTTTTTCACTGTAAGAGCAATAAAATTGCGGAACTCATTACCAAAGGAGGTAGTGAGTGCCAATACCCTAGATACATTTAAAAATTATTTGGATACATTTCTGTCTATAAACAAAATTCATGGATATGATTGCTAGTATTAAATGGGTCACCTTTTAGTGGGATTATTTAATCTTAACTGGATCTTTTTGTATATATTTTAGATTTGTGTAGGTTGAACTTGATGGACTTCGGTCTTTTTTCAACCTCATCTACTATGTTACTATGTTACTTTAGGATTGGGCTTTCTCTCCCTTTTATCCCCCTGTTCACCGGACTGCTGAATAGAGTATAACTTTGTACTCTCGTTGATCAGCCATTCCAATGAGCAGTTCTCATCAAAATCTCTAGCTAAATTAATTTTGATGGGTGCGGGCAGTGCTTCAAAAAATACATTCACAAATTCTGAGCATTCAAATATGGGATTATCTTCAGCCATACTGTACGCACTTTTCAGTATAGAAAGGAACTCTATGGGGATTTGATTTGCACTACATTTTAAACCATATACAGCTATTTTCCCTGCAGTGTTAGTGCGATGTTGCCTGAATTCCTTTCTGCACTGTCGCTTTGTCTCATCCCAGGAATGAATATTCATATCCTTTAGTGAAGCAAAGAATTTGTGATATTTACCTTCAAATACCCAGAGTAGAAATTCAATTTTTAACTGCTCAGTTGTAACATTAATTATAGATAAAGCATTTTCAAAGGCCTCTAAGTGGTCAATTATGGAAGTGGTCCCCCCCCCTTTGGAAAATGGGCGTACTGCATTCTTTAGGAATTTAATTATTGTAGGGGTGTCATACACTTTATTTAGTACATTACTGGATTTCGTTTGGAACTTATTGTTTGAGTTAGGGTGCCTTTCATCTGTCCTGTCTTTACTATGCTGAAATCTTATCCGTGTATTTTTATATGGGCTGTCTGAGAAGCTAGCCCCCCTTTCTGACCCGCTATAGTAACTGCCCTCTTCCTCTGAGGCGTAATAATCATCTTGTCCTCCAGAGTTAGGTAATTGCCTAGGGGAAAAAGTTATCTCTGGGCCTGAATTATGGCTATAATTTGGGTACTTTTGTCTATCCTCCCGC
This sequence comes from Bombina bombina, assembly GCF_027579735.1. Lineage (NCBI taxonomy): Eukaryota > Metazoa > Chordata > Amphibia > Anura > Bombinatoridae > Bombina > Bombina bombina. The sequence goes on from NW_026512624.1 coordinate 109,683, forward strand.
CTGGTATCTGGAAACTCATTTCTGACCCAGTCCTTAATTGAGTTAAACATTTCAGCATTAGTGTTATTACTTAAAGGTTCCTTATTACTGCTGATTTGTCTCTTTAATTTATTTATTTCTTGTTCATATCCTTTTTCAGCCTCACGATATCTAGCTTTTAAAGTTTTATTTTCATTTTGGCATTTTTCATATTCTTCTTCTAAAGTTTTAAATTCAGCCACTAATTTCTGATTATATTTATTTAAGTCAGAAGCCTTTTTATTAGCTTCTAGAACCTCTACCTTACCGTGAATAAAGGCTTCTTCAAATTCTCGTAATGAATCATTTTCAACCCTTAGCCATCCTAATTGTCTGTCTTGTCCTGCCATTTGGCTAGACATCTCACAGCTTAAATACATTAGGATCAGCCAAGTTTTGAAAATTAATTCATCACGTCCCCTAAATTCCGTGCATTTATTAAGTTGCAGTAAAATTTGGTATAATTCACCATCTTCGAACCACATATCTCTAACTAAATATTTGGCCTTAGCTTCACACCCCTTAATATACATGGAGACATCGTCCCCAATATCAGGTCTAGTCATGAGGTGGTTCATGGCTTCTAATTTGAGAGTTTTTGCCTGAACCATTTCATGGACAGAGGATCTTGGGGAGGGCACAATCTCATCATGTACAGAAATGCTAGTATTACTTTTTGCTGAAGACATCGTTATTTTAGTGTTTTACTTAATAAGAAAAAAACGCTAATATAATTTTGAGAGAGAAAAAAAAATAATATCTAAAAAAATAATAATATCAATTTTGAAATATGAAAAGTTAATATTTTTATTAATTTTGAAATATGAAAAAATAATATTTTTATGAATTTTGAAATATGAAAAATTAACATTTTTATTAATTTTTCAAAAATGAATTTTTAATAATATTTCAAGATATTAATATTAATCTTGAAATATGAAAATCAATATTTCAATTTTAAAAAAAAAATTATATCTTCAAAATATTAATTTCGAAAATTATTTTTTTTCTCTTTTTTATAATAATTTCTATTTACTACAAATATATCATATCAATATGATAAATATTAATAATATCTCATGCAATGCCTCCAAATAATATGTCAGTATATGGCAGGGTTATAACACAATATATTTAATAATTATCCTTTAAACTGAACCCCAATAAAATATGCATATACTAGAAACCATAAAATTAATATAAATTCCTGAATTCTTTATTATTAGTTAATATCTATAAACACATTGAAATATATTTGTAGGAACAAGAATATGAATCAATACTATACACGTTTGAATTATTAAAATATGCTATGCAAAGATCATAAAAGTTGCCTTATTCACAATTGAATTTCATTCAATTAACACAAAGAGATTCCAAGATATTACCTACTAACATCCAGACTGGTACAATTTTAACAGTGCTTAGTTAAACTATAGGACAATATACACTCTAATTAAAATACCAGAGATTATATATACAGGTGGCCCTCGTTTTACAACGGTTCAATTTACACCGTTTCAGAATAACAACCTTTTTTCCAGTCATGTGACTGCTATTAAAAAAGCATTGAGAAGCAGTGCATTTATTAAAATACCAGTAGGTGGAGCTGTCCGCTTGTGTTGCAGCAAAGCCAAGCAAGCTGAAATTAAAGTTTAACCAGACCTGAGCTATCGAGCAGATTTCAAGGGAACAAGATCTTCCTGTCTATAAATCAGTCCAGATTGGAATGCACAGAAAGAACTGTTTGCAGAAAAATGCAAGTGAGGTCTGTGTTGTGCGATTATTTTATTAGGTTTATAATGCTGCCTAGCAAATGTTTTTGTTCATTTAACTTAGTTTAATTATATATTCTGTGTTGTGTGGTTATTTTATTAGGTTTATAATGCTGTTTAGCATTTAAAGTCTTCATTTCAAAGCTTTAAAAATAATGTATTAGGTGTTACTTATGACAATTTTGAGAAGGGCCTGGAACCTATCTCCCCCACTTCCCATTGACTTACATTATAAACTGGGTTTCAATTTACAACGGTTTTGATTTACAACCATTCCTTCTGGAACCTAACCCCGGCGTAAACTGAGGGCTATCTGTATATTCTACATGTGAACAGTTAGTTTAAACTACACAGGCTATGAATACAAGGTTAAAATACAATTTATTTCTTTAAGTCTGCTACATACAGCAACAATGAATGTTTATTTTAAATATTTTGCATATAAAAAGGCAAGCTTAAAACTACATAGGACTATGAATATAATTCTAAAATATAAATATGCTCTTTAAATCTATCAGTTGTAGTTTAACTGCAGTGACTATGCATATATTTTGTTTTAAAATATTATCTGTAATTAGCAATCTTTTTATACTTTACCCAGATAAACAAATTGATATCCAATATTTCTCAACAGGTCCAATCTCACCTCAGAATACCAAAATTGGAGTATTGTTGCATATGGAGAATAAAAGTAGCTGTTTGCCTTATAATAACTGCAGCAGTTATTCGTCCAGAGTTTCAGCAAAACAGTTTACCAGCCAAAGTTAGCAAGAGTTAGCCAGCAGCCTCCTTTCTCTCTCTATGCTTGGGGTTAAATCATCTGATCTCACCCCTCCCCTTTTTTGATCAGTAACCATCATTGGTGAGATTGGAAACACCAAACGGAAGCTTGTCTCGGATTGGCCCTTTGAAACTGAACATGGATTGGTTCATCTGGGAAGTATCTTTTAACAGTCAAGTTTTTTGGCTGTAATACCGGATTTTGCCCATCGGGGGGCAGCAGACAAACAAACAGATTCATTCAACCATTCCTAGACAGTAAACAGATTTCTTCAAAATGTGTATTTAAAAATGCCATAATTTCTTTACATTACTGAACCACATGTTCAAATGTACTGTATTATGTCACATTATTTATTCCTCATTATTTTAATATGAAACATCAGTATTCTTTTTAATATCATATTACATCAAAGTAATTTATACTGCTAACTATTCCAAAATTAATAGCATTTAAAATCCTGATATATATTCATATAAAACCACAGCATATTTCATATTCAGTACTGCACTGCGTCCCAACATGAATATAATATATTTTATATTTCTAATAAAACCTGAATGCATGACTCTTGTCTATGATCCATATTAATAGGACATCTTTGAAAAATAAAGAGATACAGAGGTTATTTTTCTGACACAGTTAAACATTTTAGACCAACTAAAATAGTCACCTATCAAGCTTAGCAAATACTCATGTAATATTAGAAAATTAGACAATCTCCCAAATTTCTCTATTCATATATAATATGTTGTCTGAATATATATATATATATATATATATATATTCATTTGATAACCTTGACTACATGAAGATATTATTTATTTTGCAAGATTTATTTATTCTTATTATGCCATACAGAGACTTTAAATGCCAATTTGTCTATTCTCTGTACATGGGAAACTCAATAGGGGATCATTTAACTTGTGGTTGTTAAATATTACAGTTCCTGAAAATGTTTGTGTTTTCAAACCTTCTCCAGACGGATCGGCTCCTCACCTTGACAGGAAACCCATAAATGGGCATGTATTTTTGAGGCTCCAGCATGCTAATTTCCACTTCCTTAAAATTATAAGCATCTCGTCAGGTATTAAATTAAAAGTTTTAGACATTTACGTCTCTATTCACTGTATGGGGTAAGGGATGTTTTGAAGTGACTATCTTGTTCTCAGATGTTCTGTTAATCAAGAAAGGGAAACTTCATGTTTGATCCCAGATTTATAATATACAAAATAAACATGGCCATTCCTTTTGAAGCAATTTAAATGCTATCTTAATTAGGAGAAGCATATCTTATGTCTGATCTAAAACCTGGAATGTATAGCTATAAAGATTGACCATTTCTCTGATCACCAAATGTTTTCTAGCTAGGAGGGTTTTTTTTTTTTTGCTTATACAGTGACCATTATGATTCATCCTGTGTAATCAAAAGTAGTGGGGTCACATTACACACAGTGAAAACCATTTCATACTGGATTTTTACAAATAAAATGAAATATTTGGTGTATACCAATCTCTATATATTAAATAATAATACATATATATATATATATATATATATATATATATATATATATATATTATTTAATAACATTCACAGATCGTCTGACATTTATTAATGTGCATTGAATTTTATGTGAAGAGGTACATTGTTCCTCTGATAATATCTAATAGCTGTTACAGCACAGAGCGCTTTTACAAAGTCTGGCATATCTAGACAGACTCCTAGCATATACATCAGAGTCCTAGAAGTTCTGACAGTAGGTAATGCTGTAGCTTTCGTAAGAACAGCACAACTGCTCTGTTTTTTATTATTCTAAACTGAAGATACTGTAGATTTAGACATACGATTATAGGGAAACCTTTTTTAATGCTGACAGTGTAAGACGCGCACTTAACTTTAGTTGCGTGCTCTTTCTGTAGGCCATGATTGCTCCCGCCCTCTTTTTTCAGTATGGTGGATAAGCGCCATTTGCTTCAGTACGGAGCGATGTTCTAAGCAGGGCATGTGACATGCTCTCCTTTTGTTTCTCCGTTGCAACGGAGCTATGTATCCGTAGATGTGTGTATGTGTCATGCTACGGAGCTGTGTTTTTTGGTTAGTTAACTTCTGTGTGCTGAGTAACACAGAACGTTTCCAATATAATTGGTGACAGGCAAAAGGCTTTATAGATTTTACAAATGCTGTTGAATCGCTAATATTTTTAGTTATTATAAAGCCTTATATAGTGATCCCTCGTGACATTTTGTCAACTAACGTTAGTGGTGATATTCTATTAATTATAGGTTTGTTTCCTTTCAAACCTATATTTGGGAGCATTTTTCCATACATCAATATTTGTTTCCCCTGATGTGTCTCATACCCTCCCTTCTGTTATATAAATATTAAATTCCAGGATGTGGGTGCCTCAGTTTTATTATAGACTGTTATGCCCTGTAGCATTCTTTGCTTGTCATAATCAGTGCTGCATGACTATTAGGTGAGCTCATGTCTCTTAGGATGATACTGTTTTTGACTATGCAACAGTTTTCTCCTTTTATGTCCCAAGCCTTAATGGCATCACATGAAGTGCCCTGCGGTTTCTCTCAATCTCTAAGGGGAGTGTTTTGCATACAGAATTTGAGCCCAGGTATCCTCTATGGTATCTGCGGCTGGTTTGTTTTTCCTTTTCTCAGGGAAAGTGCAAAAGGACATTTATAATTCAGAATTTGAGGGTTTCTGTTCCACGTTTGGCTACACAGAGGTTCCTCTCCTAGGCTGGCAAGGAGAATTTGTTAGTTTCTGAGGGTGAAATCTCACAGCTGGGCAGTATAATTCCTTCATCTGAGGTTGAAGTTGTATACTTCAGATTTAAGCTTGAACACCTTCGCGAGCTAATGGAGGTTCTGTGGCATTATCTGCTTTTCCTTTCTTAAAGGGAAATCGCTAGAGGAAACAATAATTAACCAGATACAGGAAGCCCTCAGTTTACACCGGGGTTAGGTTCCAGGAGGAATGGTTGTAAATCGAAACCAGTGTAAATTGAAACCCAGTTTATAATGTAAGTCAATGGGAAGTGAGGGAGTTAGGTTCCAGGCCCCTCTCAAAATTGTCATAAGTAACACTTAATGCATTATTTTTAAAGCTTTGAAATGAAGACTTTAAATGCTAAACAGCATTATAAACCTAAAAATATAGATTGTATCATCATCAAACTAAGTTTAATGAACAAAAACATTTGCTAAACATCACCTTATAAAATAATCACACAACAGACTGCATCATCATCAAACTAAGTTTAATAAACAAAAACGTTTTTTTAACTTGCATTTTTCTGCAATCAGTTCTCTGCATTGTTAGCATGTTAGATAATATTGGGTCTGCATCTATGCTATGCATTTGATTAATAAGCAGTTAGGCACCCTCACCTCAAGCAGCTGGACAGAAAGATAATAGGGAAGTGCCTGCTAAATTTTGCTTGATAGATCTGGTCTGATCTGTGTTAAGTTGCATAAATTTCCTGCAAAACAAGCAGACAGCTCCACCTACTGGCTATTTTAATTAGTGCATTGCTTTCCAAAAGCTTTTCAATAGCAGTCACATGACTGGAAAAAAAAGGTTGTTATTCTGAAATGGCGCAAATTGAACTGGCGTAAAACGAGGGCCACCTGTATTAAGGTTTCTGCTCCGCTTGCTACTATCATTTTGCCTTCCTTATAGTCTGATAAGGAGGATAGTCGGTAGCATCTGAGGGTTAAATCTCCTTTTTGGATATTATAATTCCTTCATCTGGTGCTGAAGTAGTTATTTTCAGATTCAAACCTGAACTTCTTTTTATTTAGGAAGGGTTGGCAACTTGGTAAACTTCGACTCTCCTGTCATTGTCAATCCTCAAGTTTCTAGTGAATTTTATATTTACTAGGATTATTTGTAAAAATAAAAAAAATAAAAAATGTTTTCCTGTTCACGACCGTGTCTGGAGAATTTTCTCAGGTATGGAAGAAGTCAAGGATCTCTTTTCCCCTTATTCTGTCTGTAATAAGCTGTCTCCTTTTAAATATCATGGTGTGTAAGGTAGTAGAGGCCATTGATATTCTGGTCAAGAGAACTTCTATCCTTATATAGGATAGATGTTTGTTTAAGAACCTTTTTTTCAGACAAGTCCGGCATCCTTTTGGTGCAACGCCTTGTCTGATTCAATTTTTGTGGACTCTATGAGGAGATCAATATCAGAGAAGCTGTTAGGCCAAGCTTTTATTTCTGTTGCTGCTTTTCATTCCTTTGTAACTCAGAAGTCTTCCCCTTTATCTTCCAAGCAGGAGCAGTCCCAGTCCTCTTGGTTACCCAGTCAGTCTTGGATCAGGGGGGAAGTAATTAAAGAAAACCACAGCTAAATCTCACTTAGCATTAAGGGTTGTCCAAGAACCAGATTGGATCCGGGAGGGGGCAGTCTATCTCAGTTTTCCTCTTGCCTGGATACGAGTTTCCTAGAACCCTAAGGGGCTGTAGATTTAGTATCCCAAGGTTATGAATTGATATCAACTCCTTTCCAGGAGTAGGTTCCTCTTCTCAAGTTTATCTGTAGCCCAGATAAGAAGAGAGGCGTTCTTGAAATGGGTTCAGAATCTTCCTCCCTAAAGGGAAGAATAGTTCCAGTTTAGGAACAAGGTTTAGTTTCTTTTCCATTCTGTTCCAAATTCCTTTCATCCTAATTTAGACATGAACTGTTTGAATAAGTTTCTCTGAGTACCGTCCTTCAAGATGGAGACTATTCGCTCCATTCTTCCTTGGTACAGGAGGGTCAGTTTATAACAGCCCTAGACCTAAAAGATGTGTTTCCCATTCAAATGGATCATCTCAGATTTCTGAGGAGTTTTTTGCCTTTCCGGCGAATTTTCAGTTTGTGGGCCAACATGGCTTTGCAGCAGCTGCCAGAGGTTTTTTTCAAGTTTTTCTAGGTTGTGAATCTGTTCCGGGATTGCTTTTCAATAGCAGTCACATGACTGGAAAAAAAAGGTTGTTATTCTGAAATGGCGCAAATTGAACAGGCGTAAACCGAGGGCCACCTGTATTAAGGTTTCTGCTCCGCTTGCTACTATCATTTTGCCTTCCTTATAGTCTGATAAGGAGGATAGTCGGTAGCATCTGAGGGTTAAATCTCCTTTTTGGATAGCATAATTCCTTCATCTGGTGCTGAAGTAGTTATTTTCAGATTCAAACCTGAACTTCTTTTTATTTAGGAAGGGTTGGCTACTTGGTAAACTTCGACTCTCCTGTCATTGTCAATCCTCAAGTTTCTAGTGAATTTTAACTTTACTAGGATTATTTGTAAAAATAAAAAAAATAAAAAATGTTTTCCTGTTCACGACCGTGTCAGGAGAATTTTCTCAGGTATGGAAGAAGTCAAGGATCGCTTTTCCCCTTATTCTGTCTGTAATAAGCTGTCTCCTTTTAAATATCATGGTGTGTAAGGTAGTAGAGGCCATTGATATTCTGGTCAAGAGAACTTCTATCCTTATATAGGATAGATGTTTGTATAAGAACCTTTTTTTCAGACAAGTCCAGCATCCTTTTGGTGCAACGCCTTGTCTGATTCAATTTTTGTGGACTCTATGAGGAGATCAATATCAGAGATGCTGTTAGGCCAAGCTTTTATTTCTGTTGCTGCTTTTCGTTCCTTTGTAACTCAGAAGTCTTCCCCTTTATCTTCCAAGCAGGAGCAGTCCAAGTCCTCTTGGTTACCCAGTCAGTCTTGGATCAGGGGGAAGTAATTAAAGAAAACCACAGCTAAATCTCACTTAGCATTAAGGGTTGTCCAAGAACCAGATTGGATCCGGGAGGGGGCAGTCTATCTCAGTTTTCCTCTTGCCTGGATATGAGTTTCCTAGAACCCTAATGGGCTGTAGATTTAGTATCCCAAGGTTATGAATTGATATCAACTCCTTTCCAGGAGTAGGTTCCTCTTCTCAAGTTTATCGGTAGCCCAGATAAGAAGAGAGGTGTTCTTGAAATGGGTTCAGAATCTTCCTCCCTAAAGGGAAGAATAGTTCCAGTTTAGGAACAGGGTTTAGTTTCTTTTCCATTCTGTTCCAAATTCCTTTCATCCTAATTTAGACATGAACTGTTTGAAGAAGTTTCTCTGAGTACCGTCCTTCAAGATGGAAACTATTCGCTCCATTCTTCCTTGGTACAGGAGGGTCAGTTTATAACAGCCTTAGACCTAAAAGATGTGTTTCCCATTCAAAGGGATCATCTCAGATTTCTGAGGGGTTTTTTGCCTTTCCGGCAAATTTTCAGTTTGTGGGCCAACATGGCTTTGCAGCAGCTCCCAGAGTTTTTTTTCAAGTTTTTCTAGGTTGTGAATCTGTTCCGGGATTGCAGTGGCGTACCTCCTGGACATCCTATGAGTCCAGGCACCATCCTTCTACAAACAAGATATCATTGGAAGTTTTTGTTGTCCTTCTTCGTTCCACGAATGGAAGTGGTGCTGGAGAAGAGCTCCCTTGTACCAGCTACATGGGTATTCTGCTTAGGATTTATTTTTGATCCTTTCAATTAAGTATTTTCTGTCGGAGGTCAGGAAGGCCTAGATTCTTCCTCTTGCCTCCTTCTGTCCACTGTTCGGCCTCAGTGAATCAGTATCCGATTCCGTTAGAGAGTTCAGCAGTTCTGCATGCTCAGTCATTGGAATGGGGCCGTCGACGTCTTTTTCCAGTGGTGGTTTTAACAGGATCTTTGGCCTCAGGACTCATGCTTTGGAGGCCTTCCCGGGCAGTTTTGACCGTGGACACCAGCCTGCTGGGCTGGGGAGGTATCTGGGACTTGTTGAGACCCGCTGAAGAATTAGCTCAAATGGTAGACCGCTCGCTTATCAGGTGAGACAGAAAATTTCCAATGCTCTGAGGGTTTGACCTCAGTTGTCGTTTGCCCATTTTATTGGGTTCTAGTAAGACAACATAGTCTCTGGGGCTTACATCAACTTCCAGGAAGGAACTCTAGTTCCTTAGTCACATAGGAAGTGGTTTAGATTATTTCTGGGTGCTTTCAATTATTGTCCATTTGCCATCCACATTTCTGGAATGGACAATTGGGAAATGGATGTGTTCTCCAGGGTATCTAACAAATGGGGGTTCCCAGATTTGGTTCTGATAGGGTCTCTTCAGAACACAAAGTTTCCAAGTTCGGTTTGAGGTTGAGAGATCCTCAAGCCTTTCTGATAGATGATCTGACAGTCCATTGGAACTTCAGGTTCATATCCTCCTTATCAGTTTGTTCTCCTTCTGCGAGTCATCGTTTGGATCTAGTAGGAGAGAGCATTATTTTTTGCCTAACTCCTTCGTGGTCTCGCAGGATCTGGTAGGCGGATCTATTAAAGATGTTGTCTCTACCTAGGTGTAGGTAGTCCTTGAGAAGGGGTTATCTGTTAAGTACCCGCAAGGGTAAGCATCTGGCAGAAGTGCTGGATGTACTATCCTTTTATCAGGTCCTGGTCCAAATCAGGACTGTGTTTAAGTCAGTTGCTCCTTGGAGCCTTAACCTTGTTCTTAAGGCTCCGTTTAAGCTTATGCATTCCATAGATATTAAGTTGTTATCTTGGAAGTTTAATTTGTTCTGTTTGGAGGGTTTCCGAACTCTCAGCTTTGCAGTGTGGTTTTCCGTATCTCGTATTTCAGGCAGATAAGGTAATTCTTTATACCAAGTATGGTTTTCTTCTTAAGGTTGTTTCGGACAGAGATTTTAATCAGGAACTTGTTGTTCCTTCTCCCTGTCCTAATTTTTCTTCCCACAAAGAATGTCTGTTGCACAACTTAGATGTTGTGCAGGCCCTTAGATTTTATCTACAGGCTTCAAGGGACTTTCGTCAGTCTTCTGTATTGTTTGTTGTTTTTCTGGTATTATGGCCAGAAGACTTCTGCCACTTCTCTTTCTCTCTGGTTGAGAAGTGTTATTCGTTGGGCTTTTGAGCCTGCTGGACAGCAGTCTCCTGAGAGAATTACTGCTCTCTCCACTAGGGTGGTGTTTTCTTCTTGGGCCTTCAAGAAAGAGGCCTCTGTAGAATGGATTTGTAAGGCGGTGACTTGGCCTTTTTTGCTATAAATTGAATTCTTTGGTCTTGCCTGAGGTTTCTTTTGGGTAATTGGGTCTTCAAACTGGTGCCTTCTGTTTAGGTTACCTGTCTTGCCCCTCCCGTATCATCTGTGTCCTCTAGCTTAGGTATTGGTTCCCAACAGTAATTAATGATGATCAGTGGACTCACTATGTCATTAGAAAGAAAACAAAAACATAATTTATGTAAGAACTTACCTGATAAATTCATTTCTTTCATATTAGCAAGAGTCCATGAGCTAGTGACGTATGGGATATACATTCCTACCAGGAGGGGCAAAGTTTCCCAAACCTTAAAATGCCTATAAATACACCCCAAACCACACCCACAATGCAGTTTAATGAATAGCCAAGAAGTGGGGTGATAAGAAAGGAGCAAAAGCATCAAAAATAAGGAATTGGAATAATTGTGCTTTATACAAAAAAATCATAACCACCACAAAAAGGGTGGGCCTCATGGACTCTTGCTAATATGAAAGAAATGAATTTATCAGGTAAGTTCTTACATAAATTATGTTTTCTTTCATGTAATTAGCAAGAGTCCATGAGCTAGTGACGTATGGGATAGCAGATACCCAAGATGTGGAACTTCCACGCAAGAGTCACTAGAGAGGGAGGGATAAAATAAAGACAGCCAATTTCGCTGAAAAATTAATCCACTAACCAAATCAAAAGTTCAAGTTTTATAATGAAAAAAACTGAAGTTATAAGCAGAAGAATCAAACTGAAATAGCTGCCTGAAGTACTATTCTACCAAAAACTGCTTCTGAAGAAGAGAAAACATCAAAATGGTAGAATTTAGTAAAAGTATGCAAAGAAGACCAAGTCGTCGCTTTGCAAATCTGATCAATAGAAGCTTCATTCTTAAAAGTCCAGGAAGTAGAAACTGACCTAGTAGAATGATCCGTAATCCTCTGAGGCGGGGATTAACCCGACTACAAATAAGCAAGATTAATCAAAATGCTTTAACCAAGATGCCAAAGAAATGACAGAAGCCTTCTGACCTTTACTAAAACCAGAAAAGATAACAAATAGACTAGAAGTCTTTCTGAAATCTGAATAGCTTCAACATAATTTCAAAACTCTTACCATATCCAAAGAATGTAAGAATCTCTACAAAGAATCCTCAGTATTAGGACACAAGGAAGGAACAATAATTCCTCTACTAATGTTGTTAAAATTCACAACTTTAGGTAGAAATTGAAAAGAAGACAGCAAAACCACCTTAACCTGATGAAAAATCAGAAAAAGGAGACTCACAAGAAAGAGCAGATAATTCAAAAACTGTTCTAGCTGAAGAGATGTCTAAAGGAACAATACTTTCCATGAAAGTAATTTAAATGTCCAAAGAAAGCATATGCTCAAATGGAAGAGCCTGTAAAGCCTTCAGAACCAAATTAAGACTCCAAGGAGGAGAAATTGGCTTAAATGACAGACTTGATACGAACCAAAGCCTGAACAAAACAATGAATAACAGAAAGATTAGCAATTTTTTCTATGAAAACAGCACAGAAAAAAACAGAGATGTGTCCTTGCAAGGAACTTGCAGACAAAAAAAAACCCTTATCTAAACCATCCTGAAGAAAAACTATAAAATCCTAGGAATTCTAAAAGAATGCCAAGAGAATTTATGAAAAGAGCACCAAGAGATGTAAATCTTTCAAACTCGATAATAAATCTTACTAGACATAGATTTACGAGCCTGCAACATGGTATTAATCACTGAGTCAAAGAACTTCTATGACTAAGTACTAAGCGTTAAAACTCCATACCATCAAATTAATAATTTGAGTTCCTGATGGAAAAAATAAATGTTAAGATATAAGGTCTGGCCTTAATGGAAGTGACCAAGATTGGCAACTGGACATCCGAACAAGAACCATATACCAAAACCTGTGTGGCCATGTTGGAGCCACTAGCAACACAAAAGATTGCTCCCTGATGATTTTGAAAATCACTCTAAAAAGAAGAACCAGAGGCAAAAAAAAATATAGGCAGATTGATAACTCCAAGGAAGTGTTAATGCATACACTGCTTCTGCCAGAGGATCCCCGGACCTGAATAGGCCCCTGGGAAGTTCCTTGTTTTGATGAGATGCCATCAGATCTGTTTCTGGAAGCCCACACATCTGAACAATTTGAAAAAAACACATCTGGGTAAAGAGACCATTCTCCCGAATGTAAAGCTTGATTGACAGAGATAATCCCTTTCCCAATTGTCTATACCTGGGAAATGAACCGCAGAAATTAGACAGGAGCTGGATTTAGTCAAGCAAGTATCCAAGATACTTCTTTCACAGCCTAAAGACTGAGAGTCCCACCCTGATGATTGACATACGCCACAGTTGTGACATTGTCGGTCTGAAAAACAATAAACGTATCTTTCTTCAAAAAGAAGCCAAAACTGAAGAACTCTGAAAAATGCACAGAGTTCCAAAATATCTATTGGTAATCTCGCCTCCTGAGATTTCCAAACCCCTTATGCTGACAGAGATCCCCAGACAGCCTTCCAACCTAAAAGACTTGCATCTGAAGTAATCATGGTCCAGGTTGAATGAACCGAAGAGACCCTTTAGAATTATATGATGGTGATCTAACCACCAAATCAAAGATAGTTGAACATTGGGATTCAAGGATATAAAAAGTGATATCCTAGAATCCCTGCACCATTAATTCAGTATAAAAAACTGGAAAGGTTACTTATGAAAATGAGCAAAGGGAATTGAATCCAATGCTGCAGCCATAATACCAAAAACTTCCATGCATATAGCAACTGAAAGAAATAGAGACTGAAGGTTCTGACAAACGGAACCCAATAAAATTGTCACTTGTCTGCTAGAGACAAAGACATTGACACAATCTATCTGGAAACCTAAAAAAAAGGTGACCCATGTCTGAGGAATCAAAGGGCTTTTGATAAAAAAATCCTCTAACTATGTCTTGAAGAAACAACAAAAGTTGAATCGTATGAGATTCCACAGAAAGACTTAGCCAGTACCACAAGACCGTCCAAATAAGGAAACACTGAGAACCTTGAAAAGATTCTTAGAGCTGTCGCTAGACCAGAAGGAAAAGCAACAAATTGGTAATGCTTGACAAAAAAAGAGAATCTCAGAAAATGAAAATAATCTGAATGAAAACAGAAAATGAAGATATGCATTTATTGTATCTATTGTGAACAAATAATGCCATTACTGACCAAAAAGGCAGAATAGACCATATAAACACCATTCTAAAAGATGGTACACTTATATGACAATTCAAAAAAGATTTTCTATCTTTGAAATAATGAATAGTTTTTAATAAAACCCCCAAATCCTGTTCCTAAAAAGGAACTGGTATAAATACCCCAGAAAACTCCAGGACTGAGCAGCGCCTTGAGCCCCAACGGGTGACCAGCCGTGCTTCACAAGTACCCAATACATACAGGTCTGAAACACACTTCAGGAAAGTGTGAGCCTTACTGGAATAGCTGGAATATGCTAGAGAGAGAAAAAATACTTCTCACAGACTGTTTTATTCTGAATCCTACTCTGTATCCAAATCTAAGAAGTTTGGACCGAATTGAACCAAAAATTTATTTAAAAAAGTCTTAACCTGCCCCTTACCAGCTAAGCTGGAATAAGAACTGCACCTAAATGCAAATTTGGGGAGCTGACTTTGATTTTTAAAATGGCTTAAATTGAATGAAGAAAACTTCCAATTATAAACATGTTACTTGGGGAAGAATTTAGAATTCCTTTCCTTAGTAAGAAAAAAAGCTTAATATTTAGCCTTAGAACTCAATCTTGCAGCCCAGAGTAACAGTTGAAGAATTGAATCCAATTGTGAACCAAATAATTGATTACCTTGGAAAAAAAGAAATATGGAATTTAGAAATCAAATTAGCATTCCAAGATTGAAATCATAAAGTTCTTCTAGCTAAAATAGCTAAAGACATAGATTAAACCTCATTTGCGAAAATATCAAAAAAATGACGACACAAATGAAATTATTAGCATGTTGATCAACTTAACAATGCTAAACAAATCATAATCTGATACTTGTTGCACTAAAGTATCCAACCAGAAAGCTGAAGCAGTCGCAACATCAGCCAAATAAATTACAGGTCTAAGAAAAGTACCTGAAAATAAATAATTTTCCTTAAATAAGATACAAGTTTCCCAAGGAAAAAAATAAATACTATCTGCTATAAAAATAGTAGTATGTTAGCAAGAGTAGAGATAGTCCCATTAACTTGGGGGATCTTCCTCAAAACTTAAAACTAACTGCCGGCAAAGGATACAATTAAAAACCTTATAGAAGGAATAAAAGAAATTCCCGGCCTATTCCATTCCCTAGTATCAGGAACTGGAAAAAAACCTCTGAAGAAAACACAGAAGGTTAATAAACAGAATTAAAATGTTAGCTAGTCTTAAAAAGAACTAGTTACTTCAATATCCAAAATAATCAACACCTTTTCAACAAAAAACGAAAGTACTCTATTTAAAAATAAAAAAGTAGATTTGTTAGTGTCAATATCTGATGAAGAATATTCTAAATGAGAAAAAACACCATCAGAGAAGGATAATTCAGTATGTTGTAGGTCATTTGAAACTTCATCAACTAAATGAGAAGTTTAAAAAAGACCTAAAATTTTTATTAGAAGGCGGGATAGCAGACAAAGCCTTTATAATAGAATCAGAAAAATATTCTTATAAATTCCTAAATATATCTTGTACATAAGATGTAAAAAGAATAGCAATAGATAATGCATAAATACTAATGGACTCTGCATGTAAAAGTTTATCATGATAACTTATTACAAACCATAGCTAAATAAAAACATTCATAACATTAAAATAAATTAACTTAGCTTTGGTAGGACTGATATCAGTCAACAGGAATCCCTCAGTATTTTCTGATTCAGGAACAGTTCTTGAAATATCTTGCAATATGTAATAGAAAAAAACAACATATAAAGCAAAATTATCAAATTCCTTAAATGACATTTTCAGGAATGGGAAAAAATGCAAAATAAACAAGCCTCTAGCAACCAGAAGCAACAAAAAAGTGAAACTGAAATAATGTGAAAAAAATGATGCCAAGTATGACGCCCACATTTTATGGCGCCAAGAAGACGCCCACATTATTTGGCGCCAAGTATGACGCCCATATTTTTTGCCGCCAAAAATGACGCCCACATTTTTTGGCGCAAAAAAACGTCTGTAATACACATGCGTCAAAAAATGACTATACCATGTGAAAACTTCTGGTGTCAACTATGGCGCCGGAAATGACGAAATTTGGCGCCAAAAAAGTTTGCGCCAAGAATGACACAATAAATTGAAGTATTTTCTGCCCCCGCGAGCCTAAAAGCCCGCAAGGAAAAAAGTCAATTTGAAAATTTTTGAAGGTAAGAAAAAATATTTATTCATATGCATTTCCCAAAATAATGAAACTGACAGTCTGAAAGAAGGAATACTGATTAACCTGAATCATGGCAAATATAAGTTTAAAACATATATTTAGAACTTTACATATAAAGTGCCCAACCATAACTTTGAGTGTCATAAATAGAAATAAGATTTACTTACCCCAAGACACTCATCTACATATAGTAGATAGCCAAACCAGTACTGAAACGAGAATCAGTAGAGGTAATGGTATTTAAGAGTATATCGTCGATCTGAAAAGGGAGGTAGGAGAAGAAATCTCTACGACCGATAACAGAGAACCTATGAAATAGATCCCCTAGAGGAAGACCATTGTATTCAAATAGGCAATACTCTCTTCACATCCCTCTGACATTCACTGCACTCTGAGAGGAAAACCGGGCTTCAGCCTGCTGCGAAGCGCATATCAACATAGAAATCTAGCACAAACTTACTTCACCACCTCCATGGGAGGCAAAGTTTGTAAAACTGAATTGTGGGTGTGGTGAGGGGTGTATTTATAGGCATTTTAAGGTTTGGGAAACTTTGCCCCTCCTGGTAGGAATGTATATCCCATACGTCACTAGCTCATGGACTCTTGCTAATTACATGAAAGAAATGTATGCTTACCTGATAAAATTATTTATTTCTTGACACGGTGAGTCCACGGCCCTCCCTGTTTTTCATGCACCTCTGCATCTTGTGTTATTTCCTTTCTCTCCTTTCCTTCGGTCGAATGACTGGGGTTTGTGGGAAGGGAAGTGATGCATAACAGCTCTGCTGTGGTGCTCTTTGCCTCCTCCTAGCCAGGATTGATATTCCCAACAGTAATTAATGATGATCCGTGGACTCACCATATCAAGAAAGAAATAAAGTTAGTCAAGTTCTGTGAGACAACCGGCGCTAGTGTTTTCTGATAAATTAAACAAGCTCTGTGAGACAACAGGCGCTAGTGTTTTCTGATAAATTAGACAAGCTCTGTGAGACAACCGGCACTAGCGTTTTCTGATGAATTAGACAAGCTCTGTGAGAAAACCGGCGCTAGTGTTTTCTGATGAATTACACAAGCTCTGTGAGAAAACCGGCGCTAGTGTTTTCTGATGAATTAGATAAATTACACAAGCTATGTGAGACAACCGGCGCTAGTGTTTTCTGATTAATTAGATAAATTACACAAGCTCTGTGAGACAACCGGCGCTAGTGATTTCTGATGAATTAGATACATTACACAAGCTCTGTGAGACAACCGGCACTAGTGATTTCTGATGAATTAGATAAATTGGACAAACTCTGTGAGACAACCGGCGCTAGTGTTTTCTGATGAATTAGATACATTACACAAGCTCTGTGAGACAACCGGCGCTAGTGATTTCTGATGAATTAGATAAATTACACAAGCTCTGTGAGACAACGGGCGCTAGTGTTTTCTGATGAATTAGATAAATTACACAAGCTCTGTGAGACAACCGGCGCTAGTGTTTTCTGATGAATTAGATACATTACACAAGCTCTGTGAGACAACCGGCGCTAGTGATTTCTGATGAATTAGATAAATTACACAAGCTCTGTGAGAAAACCGGCGCTAGTGTTTTCTGATGAAATAGATAAATTACACAAGCTCTGTGAGACATCCGGCGCTAGTGTTTTCTGATGAATTAGATAAATTGGACAAACTCTGTGAGACAACCGGCACTAGTGTTTTCTGATGAATTAGATAAATTACACAAGCTCTTTAAGACAACCGGTGCTAGTGTTTTCTGAAGAATTAGATAAATTATACAAGCTCTGTGAGACAACTGGCGCTAGTGTTAAAGGCCTTCTCGGACGTGCGTCCAGTGGGTTCTCATAGGTTCTTAATTCACCAGGATAGTACCCCTCTCATGAGATTTCAATTCCGTAGGGTCCTAAGATGGGCTGCTATAAAGGCTGGGTTGAATATTAATATGATTGCCCCTCATTCATTTAGGGTTGGGGCAGCTACAATAGCGGCGGCTTTAGGGTGGTCATCTGACCATATAAAGGCACTGGGGAGGTGGAAATCAAAAAGGTAACAGCTATATGTGAGACCCCTTTTATCCCACTGTTAAGGTAGTATGGTGTGTTTTTTTGTTTTTTGTTTTTTTACTCTTTGCTGTAGTTTTTTTTTTTTTTTTTTTTGATAATACTTTTTTTATTGAAGTTGAAACAGATATTGACAAACAAAATTCGCCATTAAGTCATAGTTACATTGAAGTGAGCAGTACATTATCCATGACTATAAACAGAGATTATCAACAAATAAAGAGAGAGTAACATATCAGATTTTAAAATGGAGATAGAAGAGAGTTTAGGCGAGATATGATAGAACTTCATTTTATATTATATTATTGACAGATGATCTCCACATTGCAATAGGAAAAATACCCTTTAAATTAGCTGGGTCCAAGGTATCAGCTTGTGGAGATTTAGCATATGTGTCGACCACTTTTGGGCCGAGGTATATAAGGGGGGAGGGGAAGACAGCGGGCACGAGCCGCTTAAGTATAAGGGGAAGATGGAGGGGCGGAGCTTTCCATCTGGGGAGGTGGAGCCTATAATATAGCTGAGGATGAGATGGTTCCCTCGCTTGTTAGGTATCTTCTGAGGATGGTGCTAGGGTTATGAGGTTGTTATTCTGGAGAAGTCAGTAGGACTTGTGTCTATCTACTTAAAGTAAATACTATAATGTAATAGGGATATTAGGAGAATAGTATACTGTATAGTTATGCAGTCTAGAGGGACAATGGAGGTAGGATGCCGCCAATATAAATATAATTGTGTTTAACGTATTAATTGGCTGAGTTTAAATATAGTTACAGATATGGATATGAAGATCGGGGATGGCTATAGAGTTCAAGGGGGGGGAGGTTGACATTGGTGACTATGGGATACTCGATGTATATCTTTGATTGTTACAGGTGGAGGGTAAGGTGATGTGGGGACAGAAATATTCTGATAGGAAAGCCAGCTAGAGGGCATGTGTAGGCAAAATTTATGACACTGTTAGCTATGCATATGTTTAACAAGGACTATTAGTGGGGAGCTTAATTCATATCTGGTGCGAGGCTAATAGCATGTAGTATTCAGCATGACATCTAGAACACTTTTTGACTATATTAAATAGGAGTCGGGATGTATCTAGATGGGGAGTATATGATCAGTAAATGTAAGTTAAGTCAGCAGTGGCATAGATATATCTACCCCAGATTACCGGTAATGAGGAATATGAGATTTCCCTGTCATGGTACGGGCGTTCTGCTGTATGTGAGCATAAATCCTTACAAACTCCATACCTTAGTTCAATCAAGGGGCAACTAATATCTTAGGAAGAGTGTTGCATTCGACTATCGTTGTCCAGGATACTAACTTTTGCATATTCACCATGTTGCTACAGCGCTTGCTATCATGAGGCATAAAGAAGAGGTCTAACAAGGGGCTCTAGGGGGAGGATAAGGTGTACCTATAGTACAACCGGTTTATAGTGAGTCTATCTACTTCGGTATGGGGGAATAACAAGAACACCTCTGTAAACATTTAAAGTGGGAGCAACAAGTAGGTTGTTCAAGAGAACAGCCAAAAGTTATGTTACATTTTTACCCTCATATATATATATAAACGAAGAATGCCATTCAGGGTATCTAACAAACTGTTGTCATACTATTGGCATATATAATTGTTAAATAAGTAGCAGATGAGCTTAGATGAAAAATGTAAGACCTATAGAGCAGTCGTCCAGAAAGATAGAGCCAATAGGGTATAGTCTGCTTACAGTTATATGAAAGGTATCAGAGACAACTATAACAGGATGATACCATTGCAATAGTAGACTGTGCTAACTAAGCTATATATAAACAATACAAGTAGACCGCACATAATAACGTGTATAACCAATATTAAGATTAGCATTTAGAATAAAAGCATCTGTTAGCAGGTATATTACCTGTGTATACCCATAGCAATATATCGTGGAAGAGGGATATGGAGTTGGAGGTGGTGTATAGAAAATGATGTACAATGGCAGTTATGGCATGTATAGCGAGGTAAAAGTATAGTATCCAAGTGATAGGCTGACAGAGAACAAGTCTTAACAATAACAGCAAATATACAGTCATCCATTGAGCAATCAAAAGGGATATTAATTTGCTCAGAGTGGAGATAGTTATAACTGTGCCCATATTCACATATAAAAGGCAAGGAGGATGCCAGAAAGATATTATAGAGAACTCTGAATCTATATGCTTAGCAGGTGCTTACTGCTATACCTGTTTATAATCTAACTGATATATCAGGCACATGGTCATATAGGGTTAAATATATGTAGGTGAGCATATTACAGAATTAGTATATCCCATGCTCTCACCAACAGAGACAGGGGGGCACATAAAACGTTTGAAAATGTACATGACAAGATAGTTTGAACATATTGGACATATATAACCTTTCACACGGTGTGTTGAATAGGAGCAGTCACACACACTAAAGTAGACAACCTCTCTGGGGTTATTGGTCTGTATGCGAGCCCCACTACAAGTTCCAAGGACCCACAGAAAGATAGAATATCAGAGTAGTTGTTCCAGACTAAACAGCAATAAAGGTAGATACTGGGGCTTTATATTAGTATAGGGAAAACATCTAAAAATAATTCCTAAATTGTAAAAGGGTTCCACCCCAAATTAGCATAAGTGCACATATTACCCTCAAGTATCCGTGGTGTCACTTTAGTTAATTAAATTAAATTCCAAACAGGATGAACAGGTGGAGGTTAACTAATGTACTTTAACATGTCAAATACACATAATCAGTGTCCACAATAGAGGAGATGGCGGTAGAGTCTTTTAGCCTGGATCGTTAAGTGTCCCTAAAATATCAGAAAATTATCTTCATATACAGCGACACATCTTTAGGCAATAGACAACAAGCTGTGGTGACCGGAATGATATAGAAACTATATATAGATGACAAATTTGTAAAGGCAAGTCCTGAGCGATGTGAGCCAAACGTAGCTTAACCTACCCCACATCTGTTTGGGTCAGCAGGGGATCTAGTGTAGTGTGCGGATGGTAAGAGGTTCCGTGAGCACCGCAACTGCAGCGGTATGAAGCAGCTCCCGTATAGCAAGAGGACTGGGTTGGCTGGGTCAACAAAAGCTGAGACCGAGATACTGCGATGTGTCTGGCGATAATCGGAAGGCAGAGTCCACTCACCATTCCATCCGGCTAGAGGATCGAGGTATGAGCCACAGAGCACATGGGTTACATCAAGGTATTTTCTAGCTTTAGGATTCGGCTCTCTTTCAGACTGAACCTGGGACTCCTCGGTGACCGGCCGCATCACCCGGAGACCAGATGGTGGGTTAGTATAGTCCTTTGAAGAGTCGCTATCAGTGCTGGGCTCTGATTCGTGGGTTAGACACTTTTTCTCCCTATCCTCCTGTAAGGTAGTGCTGGCGGGTATCTCGTCTGTGGTGATTAGTTTCTCCAGTACTCCCGCTGGTAGGTTATCTCCTGCTATGGCATCTTGCAGCCTGGAGGAAGCTTGTGACAGCAAATAATCTGTGACTCCCGCTGGTACACCGCTTCGTGTTTCGTTAAGGGTTGCCGCCAGAGAGTCGAACTGCCTGTCCATTTTGTCGGCTAATAGATGCAGTAAATCTAATGCTGTGGCAGTCATCCTGGAACAAGACCGGTCACCAGTGTCCTTTAGAGCCGGGGTGTGAGTTTGCTGCAACTAACAGTTATTATCTGTCCGCCTAGGGCACTGGGTTCCATGCGGTGCTGCAAAATGGCCGCAACTTAGGCGGGTTGTATGAGAGTTAGGCGTAGAGAAAAGTTCCATGTAGGCGAGTTTAAATCCTTCTTTCACCTTTAGATTTTGTAGTTCTGATCTCCCCAGTGTTAGAGGTCAATTTTATAGGCTCTTGTGCGAAACTGAGCGGTCTAGTTAACAAATAAAAATAGTATGTGAGCAGAGCTCTCTGAATATGCGACCGCTCAGCCGCCTTGCTTGCTCCGCCCCGCTGTAGTTTTTTTTTTATTTCTTGTTTCTTTATTTTCCAATAACACATTACATCATATATAATAAGCTTACAATAAGTTTATAACCTCATCGAAGTATCTCAAATCATATATAGAAATAGCACATATCTAGTTAGAAATAGTCCAGTTATGATGAATCAAGATGTGCCTGGAATGGAAAAGATCCAAAGTTTCAAGGGACTCCAGACAGGGGCTACCTGTTGTTCAATAAACAGAAAGAGAAACTACAACAAACAAAATAATACATTCAGGGGTTTGCAGTATGAATATCTCACATTAACAGCAATAAAACCATACATGTTTGAGAGTTGACATAATATCGGAAGATATTCAAGAGTGTATAACCATTAACATTAATATTAATAATAATAATAGTGGACACACCTCACGGTATATAAACAAGAGGCAGTCCCAAGTTTTTTATTTATTATGGACAAATTGTTCCCACAAGAACAGCATATCGTGAAAGAAATCCATCTGGCCAATCTTAAAATAATGATATCTCTCCAAAATCAGAGTACTTGATACTTGGTCAATCCACTGATGGATAGTGGGCAGTGAGGGACTCTTCCAAAATGTAGGAATTAATTTTTTATCCGTATTTATTAAAATTTGATATAGGTGCCTTCTAATCTTACAAGGAATGTCAGATACATCATTGAATAGAATTAGTTTTGGTGAGAGTTCAAAGTGGGTACCTATAATATGACATGCTAACGAGTGAATTTGAGTCCAAAAGGGCTTAACCACCTCACAATCCCACCATATGTGGTACATAGTACCTGTTCGTCCACAACCTCTCCAACATTTGTCACTGGCATTTTTAAACATATATTTTAGCTTGCTGGGAGTTAAATACCACCTAGTGATAATCTTTAAGTTAGTTTCTAACCCTGCAGCAGAGTGAGCAGATTTGGCCGTGGATTTAAACCATAGGGACCATTGTCTAGCAGGGATGTTTAAACTCATATCCTTTTCCCACTTGGGATTTGAGAAGGTATCGATACATCAATGAGATGACCCTTTGTGGATGTAATGCTGAGGTACAAAAGGATTCAAACGCTGTAGGTTGTCTTAACATATCCTTGTTTGACTTGTGGGTAATTAGGAAGTGTCTCACTTGGTGATAATACAACCATGAGTTAAATGGAGTTAACCCCCTCTCCAACAATGTATCTCTAGAGGATAATTGGTTATTTGAGTACGGTGTGTTTTTGTTGATGTTTGCCTGTTGTGGTGTGAAGTTAACACTTTTTTCTTTTACAGGGCCTTGCAGAGGTCCGCTTCGTGTCTGGATAGTGGGGCACTCATTTGTGCACTGGGCAGCCATTTGAGCATCAACGTGACCTGGAGGACAGCAGCTGGGCTTCTCTTCATCTAGGGTGGTGCTTATGTGGCTAGGGAGGAGAGGTCTTTGCTGGGCAGGTTTGCCTGGATTGCTGCAGGATGCCATGAGACGTTGGGAGAAATCCCATGTCTTGATCCTCCATTTGGGGTAAATTATCTTCGATCAATTCCCAGATGGGATTTGAGTGCAGTGATCCAGTCTGACCTGTGCACGTTCAAAGCTTGGATGCCTGGTGTGAGAATGGGATGGTCCAATATTATCCCCAGATTGATGTGGCGGCATATGGCCAACCACAGGGCTGCTTTCCAGGTCAGGAAAAATCTGAACAGGGATGTGAGAAAATTAATGTTTGAGCTTAGGGGCTTTGTTGTGGAGCACAGGAACTTTATGGCAGCTGACCGGAGCCTCTACCGAGGCGACGGGGTGCATTTATCCGACAATGGCATGGACCTGTTTATTGAGGATTTGAGACAGTCCCTAATCCTATTTGTGTGAGTTTGGGTGGCGGCGAGAGTTGCCCTGTATATGTGGGCGATCTTGTGGTGGGTGGACAGTGTCTGGGGGCAGGATGTGATCGAGGTAGAATGACGGCTATTTCCGGCAAGGGGCGAAGTCCTCAGACGCGCATCTGGGGTGTCCCCTGCCCATGTGATTTGAAGCTGAGAACTCCCTAAGCCATTCCAGTATCGAACTACACTCTACTTTCCCTCCTGCATCCCTGGTACTGCCCATCTTGTTAGCATGGGTTACTATGCATTAGCTAGTACCTAATTGCCGCCCCCCTTGTCCATGTTTATTTGTGCTGGTCATTTGGTTCCTTGTGTTTCCACAATAAACGTGACCTGTGGGTTTTATAACTAAGAAGTTGTTGTGTTTTTATTTCTACGTTAGAAATAAGATTACAGTTTACATTAAACTTTATTATGAAAATAGTTAAGTTATTGTTTATGTTTCCCATAAACAATAACTTAAGGAGGTGCAGTTATCATTCTTTAAACTCACCAACCATGCTCCTAACAGATCTTGGGCCCCCTGTATGACCTCAGTTTATTGATTCTGAGAGAATTGATCCCATTCTTGTCAACACTTACAGTATGACTTCCACGTGGCTTGGGCCAATGAAGAGTGAACTAAGGGGAGGAGGGAGAACCAGGCCGGAGAAGCTGCCAAAGAAAATCAGGACATAACAAACCTTGTGGAGCCGCATTAGGCGCCAATTTCCTAAATCAAATCTAGACAAAGCATCCGCTAATGTGTTGCTTACACCCGGTACATGTCTGGCCTGAAAGTGACTGTTGAGTTGTAGACAGCGCGAAACCAAGTGCTCCAGCAAAGTTGCCACCCATGGTGATGAGGCTGATAAGCCATTAATTGCATATACAACACTTAGATTGTCCAAAAGACAACTTATTTATTCTTAAATTTAGAGCCGTATAACAACTGCTAGGATTATAGGAAAAAGTTCTAGCAACGTCAGATTCCTAATCAATGACCTTTCTCTCCAGCTGTGAGGACATGGGCCCGCACTCCATTCCCCTTGAAGGTATGACCCACAGCCAAAAGACCCTGCAGCATCCATGAATAAATGTAAAATTTGATTGGGTATAGGATTAGAGTGCCAGTAGCAAATCCCGCTAAAGAAATTAAGGAAGGTATGCCATACTTGCAAGCCAACTATCAACCCTTTGGAAAGAAATATCCTATCAGAAGGTCTTGTTCTATAACTGAGTTTGGCCTCAAGTCTTCTGTTGAAAATCCTGCCCATAGGGATCATTCTGCAAAGTGTAAAAGGCCAAGAAAAGACTGTAATCCTTTCAATGTTATAAATGGAGAATCTATGGCCTGTTTAACTGATAACATCATAGCCTGCACTTTCTCTAACGGAAGCCTACACTGCATGTTCACCGTATCTATTTCAATTCCTAAAAAGGTTAAACATGTGCATGGCCCTTGAGTCTTCTCATCTGCCAGTGGAACCCCAAGGGAAGACATGATAATACACATTCTCTTCACTTGCAGACATCTATTTGATTGGCTATCTCCTACTACTAAGAAGTCATCCAAGTAATGTGCTATGCTATCACAACCTACACTATGAGCAACCACCCAATGTAAGAATGTACTAAAACAGCAATCTTTTCTTGTTAAATCTGCTCCTGGGTGTGTGCCACCGCAGTATTTGCAGACCTGTTGAAAAAGGCAAGATGTGCCTTTCTCACAACGCCTTTCTTGGTATAACTAACATTCTCTACCCTTCTTCCTATTTCTTGTGTTACGAAAGGAATTAGATCTATTAATGGGTGGAGGGGAAGAGGAGCGTTCTGGGCCCATTCAGGCCCATAATTGCATGTCAGTAGTATCAAACATCAAGACTGGGTTCCCTGCCATTTTGCACCTGAATTCAGAATCATAGTCCCGCCAGGCACACTCTATATATTTTCTGTATATCCAAGGTATGGTGTCAGTATATTTGATAATCGCTTCAGCCTGTGATATTTAGCCAAATAACATGTAGAAAATATTCTAAAACATTGTAACCATTCATCAATGGATTCTGGTCTTTTTACCCTTTTTGGGCCAGAGCCATCAGCCCTCCTCCCTTTTCGCCTATAGGCTTTGACCAAGAGTTCGAATACATTCACATATTTACCCTGTTGAATTTTTATTTTACTGTTTTTGGCTTAAGGTGTAAAGAATGAATAGGGCAGGTGTAAGAGTCTCCATGCACTGCCAACTTTCTATTAGAGGCTACCGGGGGAGATGGGCTTATTGATGTTTGAACCTGCTCGGGCTGTGTAGTACTAAGGGATAATGTTGTTTTACTGGTAGAGGTTTTGTTTGCCTTTTTTAATGTATTAAGGTCATGCAATACCTTTTTCACCATTAATGCTAAACATTCGTTTTTGACTTTGACCCATATTGCCTAAGGGTGTGTCACTGTCTGAATTTGATTCAGCTGATGATGTTTCAGATATTTCCTCCCTCTCATGACAAGATTCAGACTCACTCGTTGTTAAAGGCCTAGTTGAAGAACCAGGGAACTCACTCTCATGGGACCGCATATCAGCTGCGGTTCCAACAGTATTCCTGTTTGAAGGTTGTTGCTGCGCAGGTTGTAAGCTCGCCACTGCTTACTATGCTGACCATTGTCTGTCATCTCATTCAGATGTTCACCTACTTTGATAGCTTCCTGCAATAAAGACAAGATATTTCGAGCACCAGAGGTAGAAACAATAGAAGGCCCCTGAGAAGCACCCTCACTCCCTATTCCAGCATTGTGATTATTATTCACTGAGAACACTCCTCTCTGTGATGGCATGACATCTTGCCCAACACACGCATTCTTGGCTACAATCATACTATTTTGAAACACACTGCATTCATTATTCTGCATACAACCCATATAATTTAATATCACATTAGGACTTGCTATTGTCTGCCCTGTAATTGTATGTGGCATCACCTTTGCTGGAATTAAAATGACTTGAGAGTCTTTATTATTATTATTATTATTGGCTAACAATGATGTTGCCTTTACTACTGTGCCATGCAAAACTGATTGCGGTATCAATGTATTAGCGGTTATCGCCGCATTGTCCCTCACAATTATTTTTTCATTTAGCCATAAGGAGGTTGTGTAAGCCTTGCTACTTGTATCTACGCTTGCCCTAGATCTCATTGACTGATAAGGCCTTAATGCCCTTTGCATGCCCCTGCCTAAACTCGCCCTTCTATGCGGTGTATAACTTGCTCTTCTAGGCTCTCACTGCTTGACGATCGCGAGGCGTTCTGATTGCTCCTACCCCACCCGGGTACTCACTTTGGAGCATTGTGCGGTCATCTTAATCAGGTCCTCCAGTCAGCATCACAGAAGTGCTTGCGCACATGACAGGAAGACCAAGGGGAAGAGGCGTGGCTAGTGCCGGATCTACTTCCAGCGGAGGATTAGTTTGGAGCCTAACACTGGCATCTACTACTACCGGACGATGATGTTGCGGCCTATCCACACGATCGCTGATAGCGGTATGTACCTGACTCTGAGAGGATTGTAAATTTAGCTGTTGTGTCCTATTTACGGAGGAGGGCCCTGGAGTGGCCATATCAGTTGTCATGGCCATCTCTATCTGAGGCCTATTTGGCCTAGGAGCTATACCTTTTCCCAATTGGTCTTTGACTGTCTTTGATCAGGTGGCTGTGGCCTATAAATTTAACACTGCTATGGGGAAAGCAATGCAGGGGTTAGCAATGTAGGTTAGATAGCAATATTGTAAGATCATCTGTTCACATCTCTTAAGTGTACATTTATAAGTGAGGCACAATGAATTATACAAGAATTGAACAAGGATTCGACAAGGGATAAGGCAAGTTCTGTTTTTATACTGAGTTTTATACACTGTCTATTTTGGAAAAAGAAAATACACAATAGCTTAATATCCCTTTTTTGCCACCTTTTGTCTGTTCAACAAACTACTTTACTCAATTACTCCTTACCCCTCACCACCTGCATTGCTCATTAGCCCATCTCTCTTAACCTCACCTAACTTCTGTATTCATGAACTTCATACATTCCTAAAGACTCTCTCTCCCCCTTGTAACTCATCACCAAAACAGACTCACTACTGCAAATCCACATCTCATCTCATGTCACTCTCCCTTTTGCTCATACTAGCTGCTGGCGACATCTCCCCTAATCCTGGTCCCCCACAACTTCCCTGCCCTGCACACCCATGTGTGCCCTTCAATAGACTTCAAAAACCAAACTCTTGTAACCTTAATCTTATTCCTCTTGCATCTAAAGCCACCTCCCCCGTCACTTGTGCACTATGGAACTTTCGCTCTGTTTGCAACAAACTCACTTCTATCCATGACCTCTTTATCTCCCACTCTCTCAATCTTCTGGCTCTCACAGAAACCTGGCTCTCTCCTTCAGACACTGCTTCCTCTGCTGCACTGTCACACGGGGGTCTCCACTTCAGCCACACTCCTAGGTCTGACAATAGACAAGGAGGTGGTGTTGGTATTTTACTTTCCTCTCGTTGCACCTTTCAACAAATACAGCCCTTTTCTTCCCTCACATTTTCTTCATTCGAAACACACATGGTTCCCTTATTAGCTCTCCTCTCTATACGTGTTGCAGTCATATACTGCCCCCTGAATCCGCAACTCCATTTATAGATCACTTTGCCGCCTGGCTACCTTACTTCCTTTCCTCGGATACCCCTGCCATCATTCTCTGTGACTTCAACCTCCCTGTTGATAATCCCACTGCCTCCTCTGCAAAACAACTTCTGCAACTTACTTCCTCTCTCGGCCTGTCACAATGGACTGCTCTCCCACTCACAAAGATGGTCACTCGCTTGATCTGATTTTCAGTTATCGATGCACTATCTCAAACTTCACAAACTCACCTTTTCCTCTTTCTGACCACCACCTCCTCACTTGTACCCTCACCTCCCTCCCTACAACTCTCCTTCCTTCTACCCCTCACACTAAACTTCAAAGAAGAATCAAGTCATTAGATCAGCAACAACTCACTTGCTCACTCGAAACTCTTCTCTCTTCCATTCCCTCCTTTTCCTGTACTGATGAATCCATCTGCCACTATAACTCCACCCTTACATCGGTCCTTGATAACCTGGCCCCACCTACCATAGCTCGGAAAACATACACTCATCCTCAGCCCTGGCATACTCCTCTGACACAGTACCTAAGCAGATGCTCCTGTACTGCTGAGCGACACTGGAGGAAATCTCAGAGTTCTGCTGACTTTCTTCACTATAAGTTCATCTTGAACTCCTACTATTCTGCCCTTAATCTATATAAGCAACATTACTTCTCTACTCTTATCTCTACTCTTTCTTCAAACCCAAAACGTCTGTTCTTCACATTCAATACTCTTCTCCGCCTACCCCTGCCTCCCATAACAACTTTTCTCTCAGCCCAAGATTTTGCCAGCTACTTCAACAACAAATTTGACTCCATCAGAAATGAAATCAGCTCTCAACATACTACCGGTCTCCCACCCCCTCAAAAGCTCACAATCATCCAAAACCCACATAACCATAAATTTAGCTCTTTTGCCCCTGTTACAGAGGATGAAGTTTCTGCCCTTATACTATCCTCTCACCTCACTACCTGTCCCCTCTACCCCATCCCCTCACAACTACTCCCCTCCCTCTATTCTACCCTTACCCCTATACTTACACACATCTTCAACCTCTCCCTCAGCACTGGTATAGTTCCTACATCTCTTAAATATGCATTAGTCACACCTATGCTCAAAAAACCTTCTCTCGATCCAACCTCCCCATCCAACTACCGCCCTATTTCCCTAATACCTCTTGCCTCAAAACTTCTTTAAAAGCTAGTATATGCTTGTCCATCCCATTTCCGTACATTAAACTCCCTCCTTAACCCATTGCAATCTGGATTTTGCCCCCTTCACTCAACAGAGACAGCAATTGTTAAGGTTACCAACGACCTACTTAAAGCAAAATCAAAAGGCAACTTCTCTCTACTTATCCTCCTTGATCTGTCTGCAGCCCTCGATATTGTCGACCACCCTCTTTTGCCCCATGCCCTCCAATCCTTCGGCATCTGTGACACAGCTCTCTCTTGGTTCTCTTCCTATCTGTCTAACCGTACCTTTAATGTAGCCTTCTCTGGGGTATCCTCTGCCCCGTTACCTCTTTCTGTTGGGGTACCACAAGACTTCGTCCTTGGTCCCCTTCTCTTCTCAATCTACACGTCCTCACTAGGTTCCTTAATAAAGTCCCACGGGTTTCATTATCATTTGTATGCCAACGATACCCAAATCTACCTCTCTGCACCAGAACTATCTACTTCCTTGCTAACCCGTGTCACTAACTGTCTCTCTCATATCTCATCTTGGATGTCCTCTCACTACCTCAAGCTAAATCTCTCCAAAACTGTGCTCCTTATTTCCCCCCCCTTCTTCCAAAATCTCCACCCCCATGTCTCTATAACTGTTGACAACTACATGATTACCCCAACCTCACATGCCCTATGTCTTGGGGTCACACTTGACTCAGATCTTTCTTTCACTCCTCACATTCAGTCCTTGGCTAAAGCCTGCCACTTCCACCTTAAAAACATTGCTAAAATTAGACATTTCCTTACACAAGACACAACAAAGATTTTAATTCACTCTCTCATCCTTTCCTGTCTCGACTACTGCAACTCTATCCTCTCTGGTCTCCCTAGCTGCCACCTAGCTCCTTTACAATCCATAATTAATGCCTCTGCCAGGCTCATCTTTCTTGCACGTCGCTCTTCATCTGCCGCACCTCTCTGCCAATCCCTTCACTGGCTTCCTCTTGCCTCCAGGATTAAACACAAAATTCTCACTCTGACACACAAAGCCCTCAATTGCACTGCTCCCCCTACATCTCAGACCTTGTCTCCAGATACTCTCCCTCCCGTCCCCTTCGCTCCACTCAAGATCTCCTACTCTCCTCCTCTCTTGTTACCTCCTCACATTCCCATCTACAATATTTCTCAAGACTGGCTCACATCTTATGGAACTCTCTGCCTCGCTCCACAAGCATCTCCCCTAGTTTTAAAAGCTTTGTGTGCTCCCTAAAGACTTTATTATTCAGGGACGCTTACAACCTACACTAACCTTCCTATCTCCACTGCTATCCCCTAAAACCCCATAGCATGTAAGCCTATGAGCCCAGCTGTTTGTAGTTCACCTTCAAAAGAGCTGACTACAACAGTGCAACTCTCGGCAGGACCCTCTCTCCCCATTTGATCCCTGTAATCGTTTTTATATACCACCCATGTTCATAGCTCTGCAGAACCTGTTGGCGCTCTACAAATACCTGATAATAATAATTATAATACCTTGGCTAATGTTACCCTGAGTTGGAGTACCTGGCATATTTAAAGCAATCTGCGAGAAAAGCGCAAACATTGCTTGAATTGTGGACTGAGGGAACTGGCCAATAAAAGTAGCTAATTGAATTGTATCTATGGAGGTTGTTACTGCTTTTTCTGCACACTGCCTAAATGGAGTGCATGGTTGTACATTTTCAGTTTCCACAGTTTAAACTTGCTGTAGTTGTTGTGGATTATGTACGTCAGCGTTAACCACGTATATGTGAGACTGAGCCTTAATAGCACTCCCTTTATCAATAGTCATTTGAGTTGAAGGTATAACCTCCTCCTCATCCATTATACTTATTGTGTCTTCTTCCTTTCTAGTAGTTAAGAACTTCAAAGACTCCTTAAACCTTTTTAGAGGTGCCACCATTCTTTTGGATCTCTGCATCTTGAAGATAATCACTGAGGAAAACCATTCACTTCAGGATCACAGGAAGAAGAAATTTTCAAGCATGGTTTTTTTAAAGGTAGGAAGCCTCCCACCTAATCTACAAACACTATTGCTACCTATGCACCACCTCTTCCTAACCCTTAGCACGCTACAGGCCCATTACTAGTCCCTACACTAACTGTGTGTGTATGAATAATATACATACTGCTCTTTAGAATTATTTTGAGAATTGATAAATAGACCTGCACCCTGCACTAATAAAAGATTCTGCTTTAGGATTGTAAAGGTTCCGCACACACCTATGTATAGACTGGCTGGGATTGTAAAGGTTCAGCACACACCTATGTATAGACTGGCTAGGATTGTAAAGGTTCAGCACACAGCTATGTATAGACTGGCTGGGATTGTAAAGGTTCAGCACACACCTATGTATAGACTGGCTGGGATTGTAAAGGTTCAGCACACAGCTATGTATAGACTGGCTGGGATTGTAAAGGTTCAGCACACACCTATGTATAGACTGGCTGGGATTGTAAAGGTTCAGCACACACCTATGTATAGACTGGCTGGGATTGTAAAGGTTCAGCACACACCTATGTATAGACTGTCTGGGATTGTAAAGGTTCCGCACACACCTATGTATAGACTGGCTGGGATTGTAAAGGTTCCGCACACACCTATGTATAGACTGGCTGGGATTGTAAAGGTTCCGCACACACCTATGCATAGACTGGCTGGGATTGTAAAGGTTCAGCACACA
Organism: Bombina bombina; assembly: GCF_027579735.1. NCBI lineage: Eukaryota > Metazoa > Chordata > Amphibia > Anura > Bombinatoridae > Bombina > Bombina bombina. The sequence goes on from NW_026512624.1 coordinate 142,213, forward strand.
CCTATGTATAGACTGGCTGGGATTGTAAAGGTTCTGCACACACCTATGTATAGACTGGCTGGGATTGTAAAAGTTCCGCACACACCTATGTATAGACTGGCTGGGATTGTAAAGGTTCCGCACACACCTATGTATAGACTGGCTGGGATTGTAAAGGTTCCGCACACACCTATGTATAGACTGGCTGGGATTGTAAAGGTTCCGCACACACCTATGTATAGACTGGCTGGGATTGTAAAGGTTCCGCACACACCTATGTATAGACTGGCTGGGATTGTAAAGGTTCCGCACACACCTATGTATAGACTGGCTGGGATTGTAAAGGTTCAGCACACACCTATGTATAGACTGTCTGGGATTGTAAAGGTTCCGCACACACCTATGTATAGACTGGCTGGGATTGTAAAGGTTCCGCACACACTTATGTATAGACTGGCTGGGATTGTAAAGGTTCCGCACACACCTATGTATAGACTGTCTGGGATTGTAAAGGTTCAGCACACACCTATGTATAGACTGGCTGGGATTGTAAAGGTTCCGCACACACCTATGTATAGACTGGCTGGGATTGTAAAGGTTCCGCACACACCTATGTATAGACTGTCTGGGATTGTAAAGGTTCCGCACACACCTATGTATAGACTGGCTGGGATTGTAAAGGTTCAGCACACACCTATGTATAGACTGTCTGGGATTGTAAAGGTTCCGCACACACCTATGTATAGACTGGCTGGGATTGTAAAGGTTCAGCACACACCTATGTATAGACTGGCTGGGATTGTAAAGGTTCCGCACACACCTATGTATAGACTGGCTGGGATTGTAAAGGTTCCGCACACACCTATGTATAGACTGGCTGGGATTGTAAAGGTTCCGCACACACCTATGTATAGACTGTCTGGGATTGTAAAGGTTCCGCACACACCTATGTATAGACTGGCTGGGATTGTAAAGGTTCCGCACACACCTATGTATAGACTGGCTGGGATTGTAAAGGTTCCGCACACACCTATGTATAGACTGTCTGGGATTGTAAAGGTTCAGCACACACCTATGTATAGACTGGCTGGGATTGTAAAGGTTCCGCACACACCTATGTATAGACTGGCTGGGATTGTAAAGGTTCCGCACACACCTATGTATAGACTGGCTGGGATTGTAAAGGTTCCGCACACACCTATGTATAGACTGGCTGGGATTGTAAAGGTTCCGCACACACCTATGTATAGACTGGCTGGGATTGTAAAGGTTCCGCACACACTTATGTATAGACTGTCTGGGATTGTAAAGGTTCCGCACACACCTATGTATAGACTGGCTGGGATTGTAAAGGTTCCGCACACACCTATGTATAGACTGGCTGGGATTGTAAAGGTTCCGCACACACCTATGTATAGACTGGCTGGGATTGTAAAGGTTCCGCACACACCTATGTATAGACTGGCTGGGATTGTAAAGGTTCCGCACACACCTATGTATAGACTGTCTGGGATTGTAAAGGTTCAGCACACACCTATGTATAGACTGGCTGGGATTGTAAAGGTTCCGCACACACCTATGTATAGACTGGCTGGGATTGTAAAGGTTCCGCACACACCTATGTATAGACTGGCTGGGATTGTAAAGGTTCCGCACACACCTATGTATAGACTGGCTGGGATTGTAAAGGTTCCGCACACACCTATGTATAGACTGGCTGTTTGGGGCCCACCAGCACTTCGGCCCTCGTGCCACTGCACCTGCTGCACCAATTATAGTTCTGCCCCTGCTGTCTTCAGTAGTTTTGTGTCCTTTAATCTAATCTCCATACACCTAAATGGACAGTAAACACCTTGACATGTTTAGTGTGATGCTATATAATCACAAAATAGCCAAGTCTTAAAGGGACAGTCAACACCAGACTTTTTGTTGTTTAAAAATAAAGATAATCCCTTTATTGCCCATTCCCCAGTTTTGCAAAACCAACACTTTTATAATAAGACATGTTTTACTTCTGTAATTACCTTGTATCTAATCATCTGCTGACTGCCTCCTTATTTCAGTTCTTTTGACAGAAATGCATTTTAGCCAATCAGTGCTCACTCCTAGGTCACTTCACGTGCATGAGCTCAATGTTATCTATATGAAACACATGAACTAGTGCCCTCAAGTGGTCAAAATGCATTCAGATTAGAGGCAGTCTTCAAGGTATAAGAAATTAGCATATGAACCTCCTAGTTTTAGCTTTCAACTAAGAATATCAAGAGAAAAAAGCAAAATTGGTGATAAAAGTAAATTGGGAAGTTGTTTAAAATGACATGCCCAATTTAAATCATGAAAGTGTTTTTTGGACTTGACTGTCCCTTTAACATTTGTTTTCCAATCACCTCAAAAATAGTTAATATAAACATTTCACCAAGTACTTGTTTCTTTCTAATGCCATGTTGGCATAGTAGCTAGACAGCTGGTTACTTGTTTAATCAACCCAGCCTGTCTGAGTGTCAAATCCTTGAGTGTGCCACTTACAGTGCGATTTCTCAGTGCCTGTTTACAGTAAACCCTGGGATTGTCAGCTCACCCCATGCCTTGGGAACATCACAGATAGATTTCTATGTTACGATGTGTTTGGGGTCTCTGTGTTATTAGGCATATTGATGTCTATATCCATGTTCTCTTTTGCAAACTCCACAGAAGCATTAAGTCACTAGATCGCTTATGGGCACATATGCTGTGGTGTAGAGTGTGAGGGTGATACTGGCATGGCTTCTGGGCATATATGCTGTGGTGTAGAGTGTGAGGGTGATACTGGCATAGCTTCTGGGCATATATGCTGTGGTGTAGAGTGTGTGAGGGTGATACTGGCATGGCTTCTGGGCATATATGCTGTGGTGTAGAGTGTGAGGGTGATACTGGCATAGCTTCTGGGCATATATGCTGTGGTGTAGAGTGTGTGAGGGTGATACTGGCATGGCTTCTGGGCATATATGTTGTGGTGTAGAGTGTGAGAGGGAGGCTGGCATAGCTTCTGGGCATATATGCTGTGGTGTAGAGTGTGAGGGTGATACTAGCATAGCTTATGGGCATATATGCTGTGGTGTAGAGTGTGAGGGTGATACTGGCATAGCTTATGGGCATATATGCTGTGGTGTAGAGAGTGTGAGGGTGATACTGGCATGGCTTATGGGCATATATGCTGTGGTGTAGAGTGTGAGGGTGATACTGGCATGGCTTCTGGGCATATATGCTGTGGTGTAGAGAGTGTGAGGGTGATACTGGCATGGCTTCTGGGCATATATGCTGTGGTGTAGAGTGTGAGGGTGATACTGGCATGGCTTATGGGCATATATGCTGTGGTGTAGAGAGTGTGAGGGTGATACTGGCATGGCTTATGGGCATATATGCTGTGGTGTAGAGTGTGAGGGTGATACTGGCATAGCTTCTGGGCATATATGCTGTGGTGTAGAGTGTGAGGGTGATACTGGCATAGCTTCTGGGCATATATGCTGTGGTGTAGAGTGTGAGGGTGATACTGGCATAGCTTCTGGGCATATATGCTGTGGTGTAGAGTGTGAGGGTGATACTGGCATGGCTTATGGGCATATATGCTGTGGTGTAGAGTGTGAGGGTGATACTGGCATGGCTTATAGGCATATATGCTGTGGTGTAGAGTGTGAGGGTGATACTGGCATAGCTTCTGGGCATATATGCTGTGGTGTAGAGTGTGAGGGTGATACTGGCATAGCTTCTGGGCATATATGCTGTGGTGTAGAGTGTGAGGGTGATACTGGCATGGCTTATGGGCATATATGCTGTGGTGTAGAGTGTGAGGGTGATACTGGCATGGCTTATGGGCATATATGCTGTGGTGTAGAGTGTGAGGGTGATACTGGCATAGCTTCTGGGCATATATGATGTGGTGTAGAGTATGAGGGTGATACTGGCATAGCTTCTGGGCATATATGCTGTGGTGTAGAGTGTGAGGGTGATACTGGCATGGCTTCTGGGCATATATGCTGTGGTGTAGAGAGTGTGAGGGTGATACTGGCATGGCTTAATGGCATATATGCTGTGGTGTAGAGTGTGAGGGTGATACTGGCATGGCTTCTGGGCATATATGCTGTGGTGTAGAGTGTGAGGGTGATACTGGCATAGCTTCTGGGCATATATGCTGTGGTGTAGAGTGTGAGGGTGATACTGGCATGGCTTATAGGCATATATGCTGTGGTGTAGAGTGTGAGGGTGATACTGGCATAGCTTCTGGGCATATATGCTGTGGTGTAGAGTGTGAGGGTGATACTGGCATAGCTTCTGGGCATATATGCTGTGGTGTAGAGTGTGAGGGTGATACTGGCATAGCTTATGGGCATATATGCTGTGGTGTAGAGTGTGAGGGTGATACTGGCATAGCTTATGGGCATATATGCTGTGGTGTAGAGTGTGAGGGTGATACTGGCATAGCTTATGGGCATATATCATATATGCTGTGGTGTAGAGTGTGAGGGTGATACTGGCATGGCTTATGGGCATATATGCTGTGGTGTAGAGAGTGTGAAAGGGAGGCTGGCATAGCTTCTGGGCATATATGCTGTGGTGTAGAGTGTGAGGGTGATACTGGCATGGTTTATGGGCATATATGCTGTGGTGTAGAGTGTGAGGGTGATACTGGCATAGCTTCTGGGCATATATGCTGTGGTGTAGAGTGTGAGGGTGATACTGGCATGGCTTCTGGGCATATATGCTGTGGTGTAGAGTGTGAGGGTGATACTGGCATGGCTTCTGGGCATATATGCTGTGGTGTAGAGTGTGAGGGTGATACTGGCATGGCTTCTGGGCATATATGCTGTGGTGTAGAGTGTGAGGGTGATACTGGCATAGCTTCTGGCATATATGCTGTGGTGTAGAGTGTGAGGGTGATACTGGCATAGCTTCTGGGCATATATGCTGTGGTGTAGAGTGTGAGGGTGATACTGGCATGGCTTCTGGGCATATATGCTGTGGTGTAGAGAGTGTGAAAGGGAGGCTGGCATAGCTTCTGGGCATATATGCTGTGGTGTAGAGTGTGAGAGTGATACTGGCATGGCTTATGGGCATATATGCTGTGGTGTAGAGAGTGTGAAAGGGAGGCTGGCATAGCCTCTGGGCATATATGCTGTGGTGTAGAGTGTGAGGGTGATACTGGCATAGCTTCTGGGCATATATGCTGTGGTGTAGAGTGTGAGGGTGATACTGGCATGGCTTCTGGGCATATATGCTGTGGTGTAGAGTGTGAGGGTGATACTGGCATGGCTTCTGGGCATATATGCTGTGGTGTAGAGTGTGAGGGTGATACTGGCATAGCTTCTGGGCATATATGCTGTGGTGTAGAGTGTGAGGGTGATACTGGCATAGCTTCTGGGCATATATGCTGTGGTGTAGAGAGTGTGAGGGTGATACTGGCATGGATTCTGGGCATATATGCTGTGGTGTAGAGTGTGAGGGTGATACTGGCATGGCTTCTGGGCATATATGCTGTGGTGTAGAGTGTGAGGGTGATACTGGCATGGCTTCTGGGCATATATGCTGTGGTGTAGAGTGTGAGGGTGATACTGGCATAGCTTCTGGGCATATATGCTGTGGTGTAGAGTGTGAGGGTGATACTGGCATGGCTTATGGGCATATATGCTGTGGTGTAGAGAGTGTGAGGGTGAAACTGGCATAGCTTCTGGGCATATATGCTGTGGTGTAGAGTGTGAGGGTGATACTGGCATAGCTTCTGGGCATATATGCTGTGGTGTAGAGTGTGAGGGTGATACTGGCATAGCTTCTGGGCATATATGCTGTGGTGTAGAGTGTGAGGGTGATACTGGCATAGCTTCTGGGCATATATGCTGTGGTGTAGAGTGTGAGGGTGATACTGGCATAGCTTCTGGGCATATATGCTGTGGTGTAGAGAGTGTGAGGGTGATACTGGCATGGCTTCTGGGCATATATGCTGTGGTGTAGAGTGTGAGGGTGATACTGGCATGGCTTATGGGCATATATGCTGTGGTGTAGAGTGTGAGGGTGATACTGGCATAGCTTATGGGCATATATGCTGTGGTGTAGAGTGTGAGGGTGATACTGGCATGGCTTCTGGGCATATATGCTGTGGTGTAGAGTGTGAGGGTGATACTGGCATAGCTTATGGGCATATATGCTGTGGTGTAGAGAGTGTGTGGGTGATACTGGCATAGCTTCTGGGCATATATGCTGTGGTGTAGAGAGTGAGGGTGATACTGGCATGGCTTATGGGCATATATGCTGTGGTGTAGAAAGTGTGAGGGTGATACTGGCATGGCTTATGGGCATATATGCTGTGGTGTAGAGTGTGAGGGTGATACTGGCATGGCTTATGGGCATATATGCTGTGGTGTAGAGTGTGAGGGTGATACTGGCATGGCTTCTGGGCATATATGCTGTGGTGTAGAGTGTGAGGGTGATACTGGCATGGCTTATGGGCATATATGCTGTGGTGTAGAGTGTGAGGGTGATTCTGGCATAGCTTCTGGGCATATATGCTGTGGTGTAGAGTGTGAGGGTGATACTGGCATAGCTTCTGGGCATATATGCTGTGGTGTAGAGTGTGAGGGTGATACTGGCATAGGTTCTGGGCATATATGCTGTGGTGTAGAGTGTGAGGGTGATACTGGCATAGCTTCTGGGCATATATGCTGTGGTGTAGAGTGTGAGGGTGATACTGGCATAGCTTATGGGCATATATGCTGTGGTGTAGAGTGTGAGGGTGATACTGGCATAGCTTCTGGGCATATATGCTGTGGTGTAGAGTGTGAGGGTGATACTGGCATAGCTTCTGGGCATATATGCTGTGGTGTAGAGTGTGAGGGTGATACTGGCATAGCTTCTGGGCATATATGCTGTGGTGTAGAGTGTGAGGGTGATACTGGCATGGCTTCTGGGCATATATGCTGTGGTGTAGAGTGTGAGGGTGATACTGGCATGGCTTATGGGCATATATGCTGTGGTGTAGAGTGTGAGGGTGATACTGGCATAGCTTATGGGCATATATGCTGTGGTGTAGAGTGTGAGGGTGATACTGGCATAGCTTCTGGGCATATATGCTGTGGTGTAGAGTGTGAGGGTGATACTGGCATAGCTTCTGGGCATATATGCTGTGGTGTAGAGTGTGAGGGTTATACTGGCATGGCTTATGGGCATATATGCTGTGGTGTAGAGTGTGAGGGTGATACTGACATGGCTTATGGGCATATATGCTGTGGTGTAGAGTGTGAGGGTGATATTGGCATAGCTTATGGGCATATATGCTGTGGTGTAGAGAGTGAGGGTGATACTGGCATAGCTTATGGGCATATATGCTGTGGTGTAGAGAGTGAGGGTGATACTGGCATAGCTTATGGGCATATATGCTGTGGTGTAGAGTGTGAGAGGTGATGCTGGCATAGCTTCTGGGCATATATGCTGTGGTGTAGAGTGTGAGGGTGATACTGGCATGGCTTATGGGCATATATGCTGTGGTGTAGAGTGTGAGGGTGATACTGGCATGGCTTCTGGGCATATATGCTGTGGTGTAGAGTGTGAGGGTGATACTGGCATAGCTTCTGGGCATATATGCTGTGGTGTAGAGAGTGTGAGGGTGATACTGGCATGGCTTCTGGGCATATATGCTGTGGTGTAGAGTGTGAGGGTGATACTGGCATGGCTTCTGGGCATATATGCTGTGGTGTAGAGTGTGAGGGTGATACTGGCATAGCTTCTGGGCATATATGCTGTGGTGTAGAGTGTGAGGGTGATACTGGCATAGCTTCTGGGCATATATGCTGTGGTGTAGAGAGTGTGAGGGTGATACTGGCATGGATTCTGGGCATATATGCTGTGGTGTAGAGTGTGAGGGTGATACTGGCATGGCTTCTGGGCATATATGCTTTGGTGTAGAGTGTGAGGGTGATACTGGCATGGCTTCTGGGCATATATGCTGTGGTGTAGAGTGTGAGGGTGATACTGGCATAGCTTCTGGGCATATATGCTGTGGTGTAGAGTGTGAGGGTGATACTGGCATAGCTTCTGGGCATATATGCTGTGGTGTAGAGAGTGTGAGGGTGATACTGGCATGGATTCTGGGCATATATGCTGTGGTGTAGAGTGTGAGGGTGATACTGGCATGGCTTCTTGGCATATATGCTGTGGTGTAGAGTGTGAGGGTGATACTGGCATGGCTTCTTGGCATATATGCTGTGGTGTAGAGTGTGAGGGTGATACTGGCATAGCTTCTGGGCATATATGCTGTGGTGTAGAGTGTGAGGGTGATACTGGCATAGCTTCTGGGCATATATGCTGTGGTGTAGAGTGTGAGGGTGATACTGGCATAGCTTCTGGGCATATATGCTGTGGTGTAGAGAGTGTGAGGGTGATACTGGCATGGATTCTGGGCATATATGCTGTGGTGTAGAGTGTGAGGGTGATACTGGCATGGCTTCTGGGCATATATGCTGTGGTGTAGAGTGTGAGGGTGATACTGGCATGGCTTCTGGGCATATATGCTGTGGTGTAGAGTGTGAGGGTGATACTGGCATAGCTTCTGGGCATATATGCTGTGGTGTAGAGTGTGAGGGTGATACTGGCATGGCTTATGGGCATATATGCTGTGGTGTAGAGAGTGTGAGGGTGAAACTGGCATAGCTTCTGGGCATATATGCTGTGGTGTAGAGTGTGAGGGTGATACTGGCATAGCTTCTGGGCATATATGCTGTGGTGTAGAGTGTGAGGGTGATACTGGCATAGCTTCTGGGCATATATGCTGTGGTGTAGAGAGTGTGAGGGTGATACTGGCATGGCTTCTGGGCATATATGCTGTGGTGTAGAGTGTGAGGGTGATACTGGCATGGCTTATGGGCATATATGCTGTGGTGTAGAGTGTGAGGGTGATACTGGCATAGCTTATGGGCATATATGCTGTGGTGTAGAGTGTGAGGGTGATACTGGCATGGCTTCTGGGCATATATGCTGTGGTGTAGAGTGTGAGGGTGATACTGGCATAGCTTATGGGCATATATGCTGTGGTGTAGAGAGTGTGTGGGTGATACTGGCATAGCTTCTGGGCATATATGCTGTGGTGTAGAGAGTGAGGGTGATACTGGCATGGCTTATGGGCATATATGCTGTGGTGTAGAAAGTGTGAGGGTGATACTGGCATGGCTTATGGGCACATATGCTGTGGTGTAGAGTGTGAGGGTGATACTGGCATGGCTTATGGGCATATATGCTGTGGTGTAGAGTGTGAGGGTGATACTGGCATGGCTTCTGGGCATATATGCTGTGGTGTAGAGTGTGAGGGTGATACTGGCATGGCTTATGGGCATATATGCTGTGGTGTAGAGTGTGAGGGTGATTCTGGCATGGCTTCTGGGCATATATGCTGTGGTGTAGAGTGTGAGGGTGATACTGGCATAGCTTCTGGGCATATATGCTGTGGTGTAGAGTGTGAGGGTGATACTGGCATAGCTTCTGGGCATATATGCTGTGGTGTAGAGTGTGAGGGTGATACTGGCATAGCTTCTGGGCATATATGCTGTGGTGTAGAGTGTGAGGGTGATACTGGCATAGCTTCTAAGCATATATGCTGTGGTGTAGAGTGTGAGGGTGATACTGGCATGGCTTCTGGGCATATATGCTGTGGTGTAGAGTGTGAGGGTGATACTGGCATGGCTTATGGGCATATATGCTGTGGTGTAGAGTGTGAGGGTGATACTGGCATAGCTTATGGGCATATATGCTGTGGTGTAGAGTGTGAGGGTGATACTGGCATAGCTTCTGGGCATATATGCTGTGGTGTAGAGTGTGAGGGTGATACTGGCATAGCTTCTGGGCATATATGCTGTGGTGTAGAGTGTGAGGGTTATACTGGCATGGCTTATGGGCATATATGCTGTGGTGTAGAGTGTGAGGGTGATACTGACATGGCTTATGGGCATATATGCTGTGGTGTAGAGAGTGAGGGTGATACTGGCATAGCTTATGGGCATATATGCTGTGGTGTAGAGAGTGAGGGTGATACTGGCATAGCTTATGGGCATATATGCTGTGGTGTAGAGAGTGTGAGAGGGAGGATGGCATAGCTTCTGGGCATATATGCTGTGGTGTAGAGTGTGAGGGTGATACTGGCATGGCTTATGGGCATATATGCTGTGGTGTAGAGAGTGTGAGGGTGATACTGGCATGGCTTCTGGGCATATATGCTGTGGTGTAGAGTGTGAGGGTGATACTGGCATAGCTTCTGGGCATATATGCTGTGGTGTAGAGAGTGTGAGGGTGATACTGGCATGGCTTCTGGGCATATATGCTGTGGTGTAGAGTGTGAGGGTGATACTGGCATGGCTTCTGGGCATATATGCTGTGGTGTAGAGTGTGAGGGTGATACTGGCATGGCTTATGGGCATATATGCTGTGGTGTAGAGAGTGAGGGTGATACTGGCATAGCTTATGGGCATATATGCTGTGGTGTAGAGTGTGAGGGTGATACTGCCATGGCTTATGGGCATATATGCTGTGGTGTAGAGTGTGTGAGGGTGATACTGGCATGGCTTCTGGGCATATATGCTGTGGTGTAGAGTGTGTGAGGGTGATACTGGCATAGCTTATGGGCATATATGCTGTGGTGTAGAGAGTGTGAGGGTGATACTGGCATGGCTTCTGGGCATATATGCTGTGGTGTAGAGAGTGAGGGTGATACTGGCATAGCTTCTGGTCATATATGCTGTGGTGTAGAGTGTGTGAGGGTGATACTGGCATGGCTTCTGGGCATATATGCTGTGGTGTAGAGTGTGAGGGTGATACTGGCATAGCTTCTGGGCATATATGCTGTGGTGTAGAGTGTGAGGGTGATACTGGCATAGCTTCTGGGCATATATGCTGTGGTGTAGAGTGTGAGGGTTATACTGGCATGGCTTATGGGCATATATGCTGTGGTGTAGAGTGTGAGGGTGATACTGACATGGCTTATGGGCATATATGCTGTGGTGTAGAGAGTGAGGGTGATACTGGCATAGCTTATGGGCATATATGCTGTGGTGTAGAGAGTGAGGGTGATACTGGCATAGCTTATGGGCATATATGCTGTGGTGTAGAGAGTGTGAGAGGGAGGCTGGCATAGCTTCTGGGCATATATGCTGTGGTGTAGAGTGTGAGGGTGATACTGGCATGGCTTATGGGCATATATGCTGTGGTGTAGAGAGTGTGAGGGTGATACTGGCATGGCTTCTGGGCATATATGCTGTGGTGTAGAGTGTGAGGGTGATACTGGCATAGCTTCTGGGCATATATGCTGTGGTGTAGAGAGTGTGAGGGTGATACTGGCATGGCTTCTGGGCATATATGCTGTGGTGTAGAGTGTGAGGGTGATACTGGCATGGCTTCTGGGCATATATGCTGTGGTGTAGAGTGTGAGGGTGATACTGGCATGGCTTATGGGCATATATGCTGTGGTGTAGAGAGTGAGGGTGATACTGGCATAGCTTATGGGCATATATGCTGTGGTGTAGAGTGTGAGGGTGATACTGCCATGGCTTATGGGCATATATGCTGTGGTGTAGAGTGTGTGAGGGTGATACTGGCATGGCTTCTGGGCATATATGCTGTGGTGTAGAGTGTGTGAGGGTGATACTGGCATAGCTTATGGGCATATATGCTGTGGTGTAGAGAGTGTGAGGGTGATACTGGCATGGCTTCTGGGCATATATGCTGTGGTGTAGAGAGTGAGGGTGATACTGGCATAGCTTCTGGGCATATATGTTGTGGTGTAGAGTGTGTGAGGGTGATACTGGCATGGCTTCTGGGCATATATGCTGTGGTGTAGAGTGTGAGGGTGATACTGGCATAGCTTCTGGGCATATATGCTGTGGTGTAGAGTGTGTGAGGGTGATACTGGCATGGCTTCTGGGCATATATGCTGTGGTGTAGAGTGTGAGAGGGAGGCTGGCATAGCTTCTGGGCATATATGCTGTGGTGTAGAGTGTGAGGGTGATACTGGCATAGCTTATGGGCATATATGCTGTGGTGTAGAGAGTGTGAGAGGGAGGCTGGCATAGCTTCTGGGCATATATGCTGTGGTGTAGAGTGTGAGGGTGATACTGGCATGGCTTATGGGCATATATGCTGTGGTGTAGAGAGTGTGAGGGTGATACTGGCATGGCTTCTGGGCATATATGCTGTGGTGTAGAGTGTGAGGGTGATACTGGCATAGCTTCTGGGCATATATGCTGTGGTGTAGAGAGTGTGAGGGTGATACTGGCATGGCTTCTGGGCATATATGCTGTGGTGTAGAGTGTGAGGGTGATACTGGCATGGCTTCTGGGCATATATGCTGTGGTGTAGAGTGTGAGGGTGATACTGGCATGGCTTATGGGCATATATGCTGTGGTGTAGAGAGTGAGGGTGATACTGGCATAGCTTATGGGCATATATGCTGTGGTGTAGAGTGTGAGGGTGATACTGCCATGGCTTATGGGCATATATGCTGTGGTGTAGAGTGTGTGAGGGTGATACTGGCATGGCTTCTGGGCATATATGCTGTGGTGTAGAGTGTGTGAGGGTGATACTGGCATAGCTTATGGGCATATATGCTGTGGTGTAGAGTGTGAGGGTGATACTGGCATGGTTTATGGGCATATATGCTGTGGTGTAGAGTGTGAGGGTGATACTGGCATAGCTTCTGGGCATATATGCTGTGGTGTAGAGAGTGTGAGGGTGATACTGGCATAGCTTCTGGGCATATATGCTGTGGTGTAGAGAGTGTGAGGGTGATACTGGCATGGCTTCTGGGCATATATGCTGTGGTGTAGAGAGTGAGGGTGATACTGGCATAGCTTCTGGGCATATATGCTGTGGTGTAGAGTGTGTGAGGGTGATACTGGCATGGCTTCTGGGCATATATGCTGTGGTGTAGAGTGTGAGGGTGATACTGGCATAGCTTCTGGGCATATATGCTGTGGTGTAGAGTGTGTGAGGGTGATACTGGCATAGCTTCTGGGCATATATGCTGTGGTGTAGAGTGTGAGAGGGAGGCTGGCATAGCTTCTGGGCATATATGCTGTGGTGTAGAGTGTGAGGGTGATACTGGCATAGCTTATGGGCATATATGCTGTGGTGTAGAGTGTGAGGGTGATACTGGCATAGCTTCTGGGCATATATGCTGTGGTGTAGAGTGTGTGAGGGTGATACTGGCATAGCTTATGGGCATATATGCTGTGGTGTAGAGAGTGTGAGGGTGATACTGGCATGGCTTATGGGCATATATGCTGTGGTGTAGAGTGTGAGGGTGATACTGGCATGTCTTCTGGGCATATATGCTGTGGTGTAGAGAGTGTGAGGGTGATACTGGCATGGCTTCTGGGCATATATGCTGTGGTGTAGAGTGTGAGGGTGATACTGGCATGGCTTATGGGCATATATGCTGTGGTGTAGAGAGTGTGAGGGCTATACTGGCATGGCTTATGGGCATATATGCTGTGGTGTAGAGTGTGAGGGTGATACTGGCATAGCTTCTGGGCATATATGCTGTGGTGTAGAGAGTGTGAGGGTGATACTGGCATAGCTTATGGGCATATATGCTGTGGTGTAGAGTGTGAGGGTGATACTGGCATAGCTTCTGGGCATATATGCTGTGGTGTAGAGTGTGAGGGTGATACTGGCATGGCTTATGGGCATATATGCTGTGGTGTAGAGTGTGAGGGTGATACTGGCATGGCTTATAGGCATATATGCTGTGGTGTAGAGTGTGAGGGTGATACTGGCATAGCTTCTGGGCATATATGCTGTGGTGTAGAGTGTGAGGGTGATACTGGCATAGCTTCTGGGCATATATGCTGTGGTGTAGAGTGTGAGGGTGATACTGGCATGGCTTATGGGCATATATGCTGTGGTGTAGAGTGTGAGGGTGATACTGGCATAGCTTCTGGGCATATATGATGTGGTGTAGAGTGTGAGGGTGATACTGGCATAGCTTCTGGGCATATATGCTGTGGTGTAGAGTGTGAGGGTGATACTGGCATGGCTTCTGGGCATATATGCTGTGGTGTAGAGAGTGTGAGGGTGATACTGGCATGGCTTATAGGCATATATGCTGTGGTGTAGAGTGTGAGGGTGATACTGGCATAGCTTCTGGGCATATATGCTGTGGTGTAGAGTGTGAGGGTGATACTGGCATAGCTTATGGGCATATATGCTGTGGTGTAGAGTGTGAGGGTGATACTGGCATAGCTTATGGGCATATATGCTGTGGTGTAGAGTGTGAGGGTGATACTGGCATAGCTTATGGGCATATATGCTGTGGTGTAGAGTGTGAGGGTGATACTGGCATAGCTTATGGGCATATATGCTGTGGTGTAGAGTGTGAGGGTGATACTGGCATAGCTTATGGGCATATATGCTGTGGTGTAGAGTGTGAGGGTGATACTGGCATGGCTTATGGGCATATATGCTGTGGTGTAGAGTGTGAGGGTGATACTGGCATGGCTTATGGGCATATATGCTGTGGTGTAGAGAGTGTGAGGGTTATACTGGCATGGCTTCTGGGCATATATGCTGTGGTGTAGAGAGTGTGAAAGGGAGGCTGGCATAGCTTCTGGGCATATATGCTGTGGTGTAGAGAGTGTGAAAGGGAGGCTGGCATAGCTTCTGGGCATATATGCTGTGGTGTAGAGTGTGAGGGTGATACTGGCATAGCTTCTGGGCATATATGCTGTGGTGTAGAGTGTGAGGGTGATACTGGCATGGCTTCTGGGCATATATGCTGTGGTGTAGAGTGTGAGGGTGATACTGGCATGGCTTCTGGGCATATATGCTGTGGTGTAGAGTGTGAGGGTGATACTGGCATAGCTTATGGGCATATATGCTGTGGTGTAGAGTGTGAGGGTGATACTGGCATAGCTTCTGGGCATATATGCTGTGGTGTAGAGAGTGTGAGGGTGATACTGGCAGGGCTTCTGGGCATATATGCTGTGGTGTAGAGTGTGAGGGTGATACTGGCATGGCTTCTGGGCATATATGCTGTGGTGTAGAGTGTGAGGGTGATACTGGCATGGCTTCTGGGCATATATGCTGTGGTGTAGAGTGTGAGGGTGATACTGGCATAGCTTCTGGGCATATATGCTGTGGTGTAGAGTGTGAGGGTGATACTGGCATGGCTTATGGGCATATATGCTGTGGTGTAGAGAGTGTGAGGGTGATACTGGCATAGCTTCTGGGCATATATGCTGTGGTGTAGAGTGTGAGGGTGATACTGGCATAGCTTCTGGGCATATATGCTGTGGTGTAGAGTGTGAGGGTGATACTGGCATAGCTTCTGGGCATATATGCTGTGGTGTAGAGTGTGAGGGTGATACTGGCATAGCTTCTGGGCATATATGCTGTGGTGTAGAGAGTGTGAGGGTGATACTGGCATGGCTTCTGGGCATATATGCTGTGGTGTAGAGTGTGAGGGTGATACTGGCATGGCTTATGGGCATATATGCTGTGGTGTAGAGTGTGAGGGTGATACTGGCATAGCTTATGGGCATATATGCTGTGGTGTAGAGTGTGAGGGTGATACTGGCATGGCTTCTGGGCATATATGCTGTGGTGTAGAGTGTGAGGGTGATACTGGCATAGCTTATGGGCATATATGCTGTGGTGTAGAGAGTGTAAGGGTGATACTGGCATAGCTTCTGGGCATATATGCTGTGGTGTAGAGAGTGAGGGTGATACTGGCATGGCTTATGGGCATATATGCTGTGGTGTAGAGAGTGTGAGGGTGATACTGGCATGGCTTATGGGCATATATGCTGTGGTGTAGAGTGTGAGGGTGATACTGGCATGGCTTCTGGGCATATATGCTGTGGTGTAGAGTGTGAGGGTGATACTGGCATGGCTTATGGGCATATATGCTGTGGTGTAGAGTGTGAGGGTGATTCTGGCATGGCTTCTGGGCATATATGCTGTGGTGTAGAGAGTGAGGGTGATACTGGCATAGCTTATGGGCATATATGCTGTGGTGTAGAGTGTGAGGGTGATACTGGCATAGCTTCTGGGCATATATGCTGTGGTGTAGAGTGTGAGGGTGATACTGGCATAGCTTCTGGGCATATATGCTGTGGTGTAGAGTGTGAGGGTGATACTGGCATGGCTTCTGGGCATATATGCTGTGGTGTAGAGTGTGAGGGTGATACTGGCATGGCTTATGGGTATATATGCTGTGGTGTAGAGTGTGAGGGTGATACTGGCATGGCTTATGGGCATATATGCTGTGGTGTAGAGTGTGAGGGTGATACTGGCATAGCTTCTGGGCATATATGCTGTGGTGTAGAGTGTGAGGGTGATACTGGCATAGCTTCTGGGCATATATGCTGTGGTGTAGAGTGTGAGGGTGATACTGGCATGGCTTATGGGCATATATGCTGTGGTGTAGAGAGTGTGAGGGTGATACTGGCATAGCTTATGGGCATATATGCTGTGGTGTAGAGTGTGAGGGTGATACTGGCATAGCTTCTGGGCATATATGCTGTGGTGTAGAGTGTGAGGGTGATACTGGCATAGCTTCTGGGCATATATGCTGTGGTGTAGAGTGTGAGGGTTATACTGGCATGGCTTATGGGCATATATGCTGTGGTGTAGAGTGTGAGGGTGATACTGGCATGGCTTATGGGCATATATGCTGTGGTGTAGAGAGTGAGGGTGATACTGGCATAGTTTATGGGCATATATGCTGTGGTGTAGAGAGTGAGGGTGATACTGGCATAGCTTCTGGGCATATATGCTGTGGTGTAGAGTGTGAGGGTGATACTGGCATGGCTTATGGGCATATATGCTGTGGTGTAGAGAGTGTGAGGGTGATACTGGCATGGCTTCTGGGCATATATGCTGTGGTGTAGAGTGTGAGGGTGATACTGGCATAGCTTCTGGGCATATATGCTGTGGTGTAGAGAGTGTGAGGGTGATACTGGCATGGCTTCTGGGCATATATGCTGTGGTGTAGAGTGTGAGGGTGATACTGGCATGGCTTCTGGGCATATATGCTGTGGTGTAGAGTGTGAGGGTGATACTGGCATGGCTTATGGGCATATATGCTGTGGTGTAGAGAGTGAGGGTGATACTGGCATAGCTTATGGGCATATATGCTGTGGTGTAGAGTGTGAGGGTGATACTGGCATGGCTTATGGGCATATATGCTGTGGTGTAGAGTGTGAGAGGGAGGCTGGCATAGCTTCTGGGCATATATGTCCTAGTCTATAATGTATGAGGGTGATGCTGGCACAGCTCCTGAGTATACATAATATACCAGTCAGACCTTTCTCTCATTTTTAGGTAATTCAGAATGTAATCCTGATTATACTCTCATATTTCATTAGAGACAAAGTGTTCTTTGGCAGCAGTGCAAGAAACAGCCCAGTCAGTATATAAAGAGGCTAGATCTACAGTTTCTGTGTATATTGATTCAATTGTTCTGTGTATGGTTGGGTAACCTCTGCATTTATATAGGGGCTTGTGTTACCCTTTATGTTTATATAGAGGTCTGCAGTACCCTCTGTGTGTATATAGAGTATCTTTTGTTACCCTGATTGATTATAGAGTTTTACACTACCCTGTGTGTGTATGAAAGAGACTGCTCTACGCTCTGTATCTATAAAGGGGGCTGCACGACTGTCAGGTTCCATACCTAGCCGCCATTGCGGCAAATACAGGGCCCCCAGCGATCCGTCTCGGTGTCCCATTTGGAGAGACGCGGAGACCAGTCTGCAACTCTCTAGATGCGCGTGGCCACATGCTGCCTAGATTTAAAGGGCCAGTCACGAATTACAGGAACTCCCACCTAGAAGGTGCAGGTGTGGGAGTTTCTATACAAGACTATTCAGTAACTCACTCTGTACTGAGTTATTGAATAGGAAGGTCTTGTTTTTTTGCCCCTCTGCTGTGATACTTGTGTATGCTTACCCTGCTGCTGAAACCAAAGACCTCTTCTGTGATACTTGGGTATGCTTATACTACTGCTGAGACCAAAGACCTCTGCCGTGATACTTGGGTATGCTTATACTACTGCTGAGACGAAAGACCTCTGCCGTGATACTTGGGTATGCTTATACTACTGCTGAGACCAAAGACCTCTGCTGTGATACTTATATGCCCTCTTGTTCCTGGACATTCCTTACTAATAGTACCCGCTGGGTTCTGTGCTTGCTGAGAAACTTGTGCTTAAAGTATTCATTGTAAAAACTTTATCTTGTTCAATATTGATCTCAATTTGATTTACCTGTTTCTGCATTACATATCTTTAGTAACGTTTATTCAAGAAAATACTTTCTTTGTTTTGGTTTTCCATTCCTGTATACTGAGTTCCAGACACCTCCCACAAATCTTATAACTACGCTCTGTGTGTATATAGGGGATATCACTAGCCTCTGTATATATAGGGGCAGAGTCAGAGAAACCCTAGTCAGTTAGGGCACTTGCACCTCCATCTTAAACACAGAAGCCCAAACAACTAGCAATTCTACCTCACAGTCTGCTCACTTATCCCCAAGCATGTTCTTCGCAACTCCCCTCTGAATTCCCTAACTACACCCCTGTCAGGGTTTTTCCCTGTTGTGTTTGCTATGTGCTGCTGGCAGCCATTTTACTCACCTCTCTTCCTGACTATGGTGCATTGTGGGGGATGCTGCTCATTTCCTGCACTTCCTTTTATGGCCAGACTGGTGTGCATCATCCGTGTGAGACAGGATACAGTCTCAGAATTGTGATGCCATCACTTATTATTTAAAGGGCCTCTGTTCAGTATGCTTTACCTTTGCGTTGTCTCAGACCTGTTTGTGAGAGTTCCTTTGTATTACCTGGCTGCCTGACGTCCTTCTTGGTTCCTGATCCCTGGCTTGTTCCTGACTCTGCTGTTTTCCTTGTTCCTGATTTCGGCTCGTCTGACTATTCGCTTTGGCTCCTGACTCGGCTCGTCTGACTACCAGCTCTGGTTTTGACTCCTGGCTTGTTATTTGACTTGTGGACTTTTTATTATTTTTTGCTATTAATAAAAGTGTGATTATTTTTGCACTTCTCGTCTCAGTCTGATTCCTGGCACCCTGACAACCCCCAAACCAATATATTCACTGGTTTATGGGAGATGGAGACTAACCACTGTGTATTGATCTATAAGTTCCTGTCCAAGATGTAATTCAGATTTTACTCAGTGTGAGAATCTTCTTTTGGTGCTCCCTATTATTGGAAAAAGAAAAAACAAAGGATGCACCTCATAGGGTAAGTACTTCCAGGAAAATACAACCAAGTAAGGTAAGACAAAGGGCAACTCACAGGTTGTAGGGCACTACTGGTAGTGCGTGTGGCGTGTACTGAAGACCACCGGTCCCTCCAGTAGGACAGTCTCAGGCAATCTCAGCAATCTGCTGGAGAGGTAGTGATATGGGTCTGACACAGCGTCCTTGCATAAGGAGAAGACTCTCAACAGGATACAGGCAACCACAGTTAGTGTGAATACAGCCGATCTGGTTCTCCTTGCTCCACAGCTGAAATCAATTGTCAGGAAGAGATGCTACAAATGTATCAGATGGAGGCAGAGCTCCAAAAAGGGAACAGTTCCTTTTATGGGATATACTAAAGATTTAATAAAATAAGCAACGCTTATCAATTGACCCCAATAGAAATGACAGTGACTCACTGTAGACTATTGGACTTAATGGTTGTACTGTCTCTGCCCAATACCTTTGTGGATGATCTTCAAAATACCCCATAACCTGTAAGAATTAGATATTAGAATAAGAAATTGGAGGTATTTAAACCAATCTTATAATAAAAAAGGAAATTGAGAACTGAAGATATTAAAACATGAGAAACAAGATGATGGTAATATTTGTAGAGATTAAAATCAGACTCACAAGAATCTGAGATCGAGGTCCAACTAGTCCATTAAAATGTCCTGACGTTAACACCAGGAGATTATTGGTATCAGAAATGTGGCCTTATAAGTTGAGATCATTGTTGTAAATACCTATTGTGCATTTGCTGGATGGCGCTTGAGGTTTGCATGTTTGGATGACATTACAACTAGCATTGAGCCTCTGTGTTGTATCCAGCTGGACTGTTCATAAATGTAGAGCTCCCGGTTACGGATCTAATGAAGCTATGATGAGTCCAAACAACAGAGTAGCCACCATTCTTGGAAAACAGCCTTTCAAAGTAGCATACATTAGCATAAACAAGTATGCACCATAATGCAGGAGCTAAATCTGATATGAATGAAGTTAAATGGTCATTTATCTATATCTGTTTATCTATATTTATTATTATCTGCAATTACCTGAATATTAAAGGTATCAAAGTCAAATGATTCAGATACAGCAGTAATTTAAACTTTGTAATTGACTTATTATCAAATTGACTTGGTTCTGTTTGTGCAAGGTGTGAGGAAAGGTAAATAAATAGTTTTACTCCCACCTGGGCACTCGTGCCCTCTAATCTCTCTCCTCCCAGCACCCTTCATACTCCGTTTTATTGACTCCATCTCTTTCATGTCTGAACTTTAAACAGAAAATCTTGTTGTCCCCGCACCACAATCTTAGGCAGCAGGTGCTCCGCATTGTGTCATTAAACGAACACTCCTCCCAAATCTTATTATCTTTCAGTCAAATAATCTTTTCACTTGATTGTCTGGTTATCGCTTAATAAATCTGTGTTGTAAATAAGTGACTTTATAATTCTGATCCGCCTCTCACAATCCAACAGTTCTTGTCCCATTGCAGATATGTTTGTGGCAATAAGGTGTTGACTATGACATTTCCAAGCATTTGTGACATGTGACCTGAATATCATATTGAATATGTAGCACTAATAGGGGGCACCCAGCCGGTATTTTACCAGCACGGATGGTATTTTTAAGGATTAGATTGAAGAATAGATGTAGGAATTAAGGCAAGTTCCTCCTGCAGTGTGGTGTCCTAGACACTGTGATCAAGTAGCGCGTTACAGCGTATTTCTAGCAGTTTCAGGATTAGGTTTGTTTGCTTCACAAACGCTAGGAATTACCATCACTTTATTACTGTGATAAAAAATTATAAAAAAAAAACTGCAATAAAAAGTTATAAGAACTCAAAGATTTGAGGTCTCAGGTATTAGAAAAAAAGGCATACAAAGGGCTTTAACATAGAGATACATATATATATATATATATATATATATATATATATTTGTGTGTGTACGTACATGTATTTATGTGTTTATATGTATTTACAGACATATATACACATAAAAACACAAAAATACACACACACACACATATATATATATATATATATATATATATATATATATATATATATATATATATATATATATATATAAGTGCATTGGAGCCCTTTGAAGTCAAGTAGATGAAAACATGTAAAACCATATTTATGCAAAATTCATGTTTAACTGAGTATGTTCTGTAAATATTTCACATTCCAATGTTCTTCACATAGGGGAATATGTTCTATGTATTTATAAATAAACTAGTCCTAAAGTCCATTCACACAGGCCATTTTTTGCAGTACAGAGGTCCCACCCCTTGCTCTCTCCCCCCCCCCCTTTTGCTCTCTCTCCCCCCTCTCTGTTGCTCTCTCTCCCCCTCTCTTTTGCTCTCTCTCTCGCTCCACCTCTCTTTTGCTCTCTTTCTCCCACCTCTCTTTTGTTCTCTTTCTCCCACCTCTCTTTTGCTCTCTTTCTCCCACCTCTCTTTTGCTCTCTCTCCTCCCCTCTCTTTTGCTCTCCCTCTTTTGCTCTCTTTCTCCCAACTCTCTTTTGCTCTCTCTTTCCCCCCTCTCTTTTGCTCTCTCTCTCCCCCTCTCTCTTTTGCACTCTCTCTTTCCCCGCTCTCTTTTGCACTCTCTCTTTCCCCGCTCTCTTTTGCACTCTCTCTTTCCCCCCTCTCTTTTGCGCTCTCTCCCCCTCTGTTTTAAACGTTTACTGGATTTGTTATCAAAAGGACCAGACTCATCAATATCCAAAGTTATCAACACTTCTTTCAACAAAGAACGTATATACTCAATCTTAAAAAGATAAGTTGATTTATCAATGTCAATGTCTGAAGTAGGATCTTCTGAGTCAGAGAGATCCTCATCAGAGGTAGATATATCAGTATATTGTTGGTCATTACAAAATTCATCAACACTATGAGAAGTTTTAAAAGACCTTTTACGTTTATTAAAAGGCAGAATAGCAGACATAGCCTTCTGTATTGCATCAGCAATATAATTTTTCATATCAACAGGGATATCATGTACTTTAGATGTTGAAGGAACAATAGATACTGTACTAGCACTAATAGAAACATTTTCTGCATGCAAAAGCTTATCATGACAACTGTTACATACTACAGCTGGAAATATAATCTCCACTAGTTTACAACAGATACACTTAGCTTTGGTAGAACTGTGATCATGCAGCATGGTTCCTACAGCAGCTTCTGAGACAGGATCAGATTGGGACATCTTGTAAAATGTAAAAAAACAACAACATTTAAACAAAAATATCTTATTTCTACATATAGCAGTTTCAGGAATAGGAAAAAATGCTAAAATTGGCAAAAAAACAAACAGCATAGCCCTCTTAGCATAAAGAAGGCAATGAGCATATAGGAAGGAAGTGAGATAAAATAAAACAATTTTTTTTAACGCCAAGTATGACGCGCAACGTAAAAGGAAGCATAACATTTTTTTGGCGCCAACAAACATCCGGAAATGACGCGACTCGCATCATAACAGACACAACTTCGCGCCAAACAACCTGGCGTCAACTACGACGCAGGAAATAACGAACTTGCATCATCATAGACGCACATTCACGCCAAAAAAGACGCAATAAATAACAGCATTTTGCGCCCTAGCGAGCCTAAATTGCCCACAAGATTTTAGAAGAAAACAAGTCAAATTGGAGACTATACCCCAGGTAAGAATTTTTTTTCCTAAAACATGATTCCCATACTAAACTGCCAGACTGTAAAGGGAAATACACATAGAGGTTACGTGATAGAGTCACTATCCATCTGGCAGATAAAACCCAGACTTATATGTGTTTTCACACTAATTTAATTGGGAGTTAAAGCTAAGAGAATAGCTGACAGAAAAAGAAGCAAATTCTAGGGTCAAATACAAACCTAAAACAAAAATTCAAAATTCATAAATGATATAACCATTAAGATAAAATACTACTTATGATAATGCAGCTAAAGAACCTGCATTGAAGAATGAAATAAAGTATAAATATACTCAATATAATCAAAGAAAATATGAATACATTTAAAATATTCGAAATATTCTAGATGTTTGCAATATTCAAATACTCTGAACATATTTACTACCACTAAATCCAGGAGAATGGTTTCATATGGGATCTAATATTGTCATTGATATTACTGAGTCAAGGAGCCTGCCTAATGAAGAATTAATAATTGTGCACACTGATATTATTCAAGTGGTCATAATATGATAGCTAATATATCAGTTTAAAAGTGAAAGAGTCTGCAAATAGAAAAAGAAAATATAAAAATACCCAAATCATTTTAAAATTTCCGAATATTTATATAATTTAATTTATAAGATTCTAAATATTTTAATATGTTAAACATTCTGAGCATATTCACTCCTGTTATACATATGTAATTGTAGAAGACTAATAACACTAGTAAAGAGGTCATCACACATTAGGTTTTATTAACACACATAAGAACATGGCCACTGTAGGAACAAAGACAATAAAATAAGAATAAGGAACCAACTATGCATTTATATTCATTAATATTTAATGTTTATTGAGATTCTGAATTTATGAAGCAGAACATAATGTTTATCGACATTTGAAATTCATGAATTAGAATATAAAGAAAAACACATAGAGGTAATTCTAACTCTCACCCGGTATCTATGGAACAAATAAAGATTAGGAAACAAAATACATATATGGAACAAATTAAGATTAGGAAACAAAATACATATATACAGAAACCGGACAGATCACATACAAAACAAATTACTAACATAAATCGAAAGC
Source organism: Bombina bombina (assembly GCF_027579735.1). Lineage (NCBI taxonomy): Eukaryota > Metazoa > Chordata > Amphibia > Anura > Bombinatoridae > Bombina > Bombina bombina. The sequence continues at coordinate 166,240 of NW_026512624.1, forward strand.
ATATTAAATAGGGGTAAAATTATTGATGGTACACACACAGAGATGACGGCACTTAATGGAACTTCCGGTCATAACAAAAAGGAATACATATCAATATAGGGAAGATATTACCACAGTACAGGAAGTGACAACATGAAATAAGCTATCACCAAACAAAACATCACAGGCTTGAAAACGGACATGACGTAGTGTTTGATAGAACTTCCGGTGACAAAGGTAACAAAGCAAATACACACATAACGTAGGGGAGGATAAACAATGTAACACAGAGAAATCAGGTAAAGAAAAGGATGTTGACAGACTAAAACGCAAGGGGAAGAGAAATAGTACAACACAGGAAATTAAACAAAATTTTGGCGCCATAAAATAACCTAAATGGAAATAACGGCAAGTAAATTAAGGTATATAAGGCTACCCACAAGTAAACCACTTTAGTCTTGAAAAAGGCCCCACTTAAGGGCCGAAACGCGTTGACAAACTGGTAAGCCTTATTTCAATCTTTGGAATTTTTAGTAGCGGTATTGCACTATTATTTTATATATTTACAGATATCTCACTGGGATTGGGAGATTCACCATAAAGGACATCCACTAGAGGATTGGTCAAACTTCACCAAACTTTACCATCTTTGGATATTCACCATTTCTCACATAGACAATCATTTCATATATATTTTTCCATTTTTCATTTTTTCCTTATTTATATTTATATATTTTTGCTTTTTCACATTGCATAGCATTCACATTTTCCCATTTTTTCACACACTGGATTATATCACTATTTTTTGGACACTATTGTTTTGGACATTAGGATAATCAGCAGAAGATCCACAGCACTGATTTATGGATTTTGGACTCATTAATATCAGACTAAATTGAATGGAGTGAATACAAGCTAATCTAATTCAATCAGATTAGAATTTGGTATTCATTGTACTCATATTTGAAGGACCATTACTATATCTTCCAGTATGTGCAATTATTTGTATAACATTTAGACTTTTACCTTTGTCTAGGTGCACCTAGTATTTTAGACATATTGTTTTCTTTTAACATAAGCATTGTTTTTTATATATGGTTTGATTTTTTATGTATGGTTTATACTTTTAATATTGTTTATTAAAGCAGGCACTGCTTTTATACTTCCTCTTAGGCGCTTATATATTTTGGTGTTTGTATTTTGATTTGGGGTGAGCTAGAAGACCCTTATATTTAAGCGACAGGGGAAGGTTATACCCTAAGCGCTTCGACTCTCACAACTGTATAAATTGAAATACACATAGACCTGACTCAAGACAAATATAATGAAATACATATATTTATTTAGAACTTTATATAAATACATAAAGCACCAACCATAGCTGAGAGTGTCTTAAATAATGATACATGCTTACCGAAAGACACCCATCCACATATAGCAGATAGCCAAACCAGTACTGAAAACTATCAGCAGAGGTAATGGTATAAGAGTATATCGTCGATCTGAAAAGGGAGGTAGAAGATGAATCCCTATGACCGATAACAGAGAACCTTTGAAAAGATTTCCCACGAGGAAAAACATAAAATTAATAGGTGATACTCCCTTCACATCCCTCTGACAAACACTGTACTCTGAGAGGAATTGGGCTTCAGAATGCTTAGAAGCGCTTATGATAAAAGAAATCATAAAAATCAAGCACAAACTTATTTCACCACCTCCATAGGAGGCAAAGTTTGTAAAACTGAATTGTGGGTGAGGTGAGGGGTGTATTTATAGGCATTTTGAGGTTTGGGAAACTTTGCTCCTCCTGGTAGGATTGTATATCCCATACATCACTAGCTCACAGACTTGCCAATTACATGAAAGAAATCTCCAGTATCCTTAACATATGACGATATCTTAACTTCTGGCTGAAGGATTTTCTCTAGGAAGATGGCAATATTGGTAAAAATGGATTCTACAACAAAGACTATGGGCCTTCCTGGGGGTCTTTTTAGACCTATATGCACCTTCGGGACTGTGTAAAATATGGGTGTCCTAGAGTGCTCTTTATACAGAAACTCTGATAACTTTACACCAATGGCACCATATTTTACTGCTTTAGATAGAATGTATTTGATTTCTTTTTGTATTAAAAAGATAGAACCTGATAGAACCTTATATTTTTTCTGATCTTGGAGCTGGGTTTTTATTTCATCTGTGTAGTACCTTTTATCTAAAGTGGCTCCGCCCTTGTCTGCAGATTTTACTATGAGATTTTTTCCCTTTAGGGATTTTATGGCCTGCCTTTCATCTTTAGTCAAATTATTAAATGTCAACATTTTATTCTGGCCATCTTTTTTAGTTTATTCCTTAATTGTGATACATCATTGCTAACTATTTTGATAAAGGTTACCACACTGTTACTGTAGAATGGGTTAAACTTGGACTTATTTCTCAGGCCTATTCATTTAGCTATAAACTTATCATGATTGTAAATAGATTCTGGCCCACTATTTTTTAACCTTTCATCCCCAGGATCATTAAATACAACCTGCAGTCTCAATGTACGATAGAATCTGTGCAAGTCCTTTTCAATTTCAAATGTGTTCACATCTGTTGCGGGGGCAAAAAGAAAGTCAAAGTCGTTTTTGAAATATTTAGTACTGTTTTTTGTATTTCCCTCTGCCCCTCCTGCTCGAGCTCCGGACCATGTGTGTCCCTGCGGTGGCTCCGGTGTTTCCTGCCTCCCCAATGCAGCTTTCTCCACTTGACTCCAAAAAAGCCGGTGAGGCTCTCCCCACTGAGGAATCACTCAACGCTCCTGACGCGTAATCCGCCTGAGCCTCCATGTCACAAGGGCTGTTTCTGCGTGTTGTGGTCCCCCTGCGATGACGTCTACTTGCGTCCGCTCTATGCTCCGGGAACTGACCTCTCCGGCAGTTAAGGTAATCCTGCTCATCTCTTGTAAACTTCAACCACTTCTTCTTCTGCAGTTCTTGATCTAATGCCTTTATCCTAGAATCAATTTCAATGAGGGTTTGTCCAGTTCCTCTCTTGTTAGCAGCTTGCTGAGTTCAATCTTATTGTGGGACACTTGTTCTTTCTGAGTGTCTATATCTTTAACTCCACTGTCAAAACCATCAGGTCATTATTATTATTCAAAATTGATTCGAAATTGTTACAGTACTATTCATTGCTCCTCAACAGTGTGGGGCGGGAGTCCATCCTTGGACCCCTGGGTATTTTTCGTACCCTGTGGTATTCTGCAAGTGTGGTAGCGTGGAGATACCAAGCCAAAACTCGCCTTCTTCCTCCTTCATATTCCTTGCCCAAACACTGTTGGAACATTCTTCAGGAAATCCCTTGAACCCTTTACCAAAGTAGTGAATCTGGCTGCCTCCGATTCGTTGTACATGAATACTTTGGTTCAATCTCTCTTTGTCTTGTCTGTCATCTTTAATTGTAGCGTTGTGCTTGTAGCCCTGCGATGTAACAAACTGTGATATCCAATTTGGCACAGCACAACAAAAGAAACCTTCTGGATACATCAATTGGATAGTATGCACCCCAAGGGGTTAAATAGAGAGACTGATTTTTCAGTGTTTATGTAAGGCTAGAATAAGCTATTAGTGAAACAGACTGCTGCATTAACTATGTGATACTTGTTTTATTTTTTGTAAATGTTCAATATGAGAGTTTAACACTAGATGAAGCAAGTGATTGGTAACATCTTTCAGGTATTCACCTGTTTGTAACTAATTAATGATTGTTAGCCCTAAAAGTTAGAGGCTAAAGCAAATGTGGAATATATGCATGATTAAGGCCAGTGGGGCCGAAACGTCACATTTTTTGTATCTGTACTAATAAACTAAGCATTTGTATAGTGGTGCTGTAGAACTCATTGTGTTTCCTATGGTACAGGGGATGGCAGAAGCCAATCCATGTGAATCACACTAAAGAAAAAAGCTTAAAATTGTTGTGCTGTGCCAAATTATATATCACAGTTTTATACACGAAGAAGGTACACAGGTATTATACACAGTAGATACCCTGATACACGAAGAAGGTACACAGGTATTAGACACAGTTGGTAACCTGATACACGAAGAAGGTACACAGGTATTATACACAGTTGGTAACCTGATACAAGCAGAAGGTACACAGGTATTAGACACAGTTGGTAACCTGATACACGAAGAAGGTACACAGGTATTATACACAGTTGGTAACCTGATACAAGCAGAAGGTACACAGGTATTAGACACAGTTGATACCTTGATACAAGCAGAAGGTACACAGGTATTATAGACAGTAGATACCCTGATACACGCAGTAGGTACACAGGTATTATACACAGTTGATACCCTGATACACACATAAGGTACACAGGTATTATACACAGTTGATACCCTGATACACACATAAGGTACACAGGTATTATACACAGTTGATACCCTAATACAAGCAGAAGGTACACAGGTATTATACACAGTTGATACCCTGATACACGCAGTAGGTACACAGGTATTATACACAGTTGATACCCTGATACACGCAGTAGGTACACAGGTATTATACACAGTTGATACCCTGATACAAGCAGAAGGTACACAGGTATTATACACAGTTGATACCCTGATACACACATAAGGTACACAGGTATTATACACAGTTGATACCCTAATACAAGCAGAAGGTACACAGGTATTATACACAGTTGATACCCTGATACAAGCAGAAGGTACACAGGTATTATACACAGTAGCTGATACAAGCAGAAGGTACACAGGTATTATACACAGTAGATACCCTGATACACGCAGTAGGTACACAGGTATTATACACAGTTGATACCCTGATACAAGCAGAAGGTACACAGGTATTATATACAGTAGATACCCTGATACTTGCAGAAGGTACACAGGTATTATACACAGTAGATACCCTGATACACACAGAAGGTACACAGGTATTATACACAGTTGATACCCTGATACAAGCAGAAGGTACACAGGTATTATACACAGTTGATACCCTGATACAAGCAGAAGGTACACTGGTATTATACACAGTTGATACCCTAATACAAGCAGAAGGTACACAGGTAGTATACACAGTTGATACCCTGATACAAGCAGAAGGTACACAGGTATTATACACAGTAGATACCCTGATACAAGCAGAAGGTACACAGGTATTATACACAGTAGATACCCTGATACACGCAGAAGGTACACAGGTATTATACACAGTTGATACCCTGATACAAGCAGAAGGTACACAGGTATTATACACAGTTGATACCCTGATACAAGCAGAAGGTACACAGGTATTATACACAGTTAATAACCTGATACAAGCAGAAGGTACACAGGTATTATACACAGTTGGTAACCTGATACAAGCAGAAGGTACACAGGTATTATACACAGTACATACCCTGATACACGCAGAAGGTACACAGGTATTATACACAGCTGATACCCTGATACAAGCAGAAGGTACACAGGTGTTATACACAGCTGATACCCTGATAAAAGCAGAAGGTACACAGGTATTATACACAGTTGATACCCTGATACAGGCAGAAGGTACACAGGTGTTATACACAGCTGATACCCTGATACAAGCAGAAGGTACACAGGTATTATACACAGTTGATACCCTGATACAAGCAGAAGGTACACAGGTATTATACACAGTAGATACACTGATACACGCAGAAGGTACACAGGTATTATACACAGTTGATACCATGATACAAACAGATGGTACACAGGTATTATACACAGTAGATACCCTGATACAAGCAGAAGGTACACAGGTATTATACACAGTTGATACCCTGATACAAGCAGAAGGTACACAGGTATTATACACAGTAGCTGATAAAAGCAGAGGTACACAGGTATTATACACAGTAGCTGATACAAGCAGAAGGTACACAGGTATTATACACAGTTGATACCCTGATACATGCAGAAGGTACACAGGTATTATACACAGTTGATACCCTGATACAAGCAGAAGGTACACAGGTATTATACACAGTTGATACCCTGATACAAGCAGAAGGTAAACAGGTATTATACACAGTTGATACCCTGATACAAGCAGAAGGTACACAGGTATTATACACAGTTGATACCCTGATACAAGCAGAAGGTACACAGGTATTATACACAGTTGATACCCTGATACAAGCAGAAGGTACACAGGTATTATACACAGTTGATACCCTGATACAAGCAGAATGTACACAGGTATTATACACAGTAGATACCCTGATACAAGCAGAAGGTACACAGGTATTATACACAGTAGATACCCTGATACAAGCAGAAGGTACACAGGTATTATACACAGTTGCTGATACAAGCAGAAGGTAAACAGGTATTATACACAGTTGATACCCTGATACAAGCAGAAGGTACACAGGTATTATACACAGTTGATACCCTGATACAAGCAGAAGGTACACAGGTATTATACACAGTTGATACCCTGATACAAGCAGAAGGTACACAGGTATTATACACAGTTGATACCCTGATACAAGCAGAATGTACACAGGTATTATACACAGTAGATACCCTGATACAAGCAGAAGGTACACAGGTATTATACACAGTAGATACCCTGATACAAGCAGAAGGTACACAGGTATTATACACAGTAGATACCCTGATACAAGCAGAAGGTACACAGGTATTATACACAGTTGCTGATACAAGCAGAAGGTACACAGGTATTATACACAGTAGATTCCCTGATACAAGCAGAATGTACACAGGTATTATACACAGTAGATACCCTGATACAAGCAGAAGGTACACAGGTGTTATACACAGCTGATACTCTGATACACGCAGAAGGTACACAGGTATTATACACAGTTGATACCCTGATACACGCAGAAGGTACACAGGTGTTATACACAGTTGATATCCTGATACAAGCAGAAGGTACACAGGTATTATACACAGTAGATACCCTGATACACGCAGAAGGTACACAGGTATTATACACAGTAGATACCCTTATACAAGCAGAAGGTACACAGGTATTATACACAGTTGATACCCTGATACAAGCAGAAGGTACACAGGTATTATACACAGCTGATACCCTGATACACGCAGAAGGTACACAGGTATTATACACAGCTGATACCCTGATACAAGCAGAAGGTACACAGGTATTATACACAGCTGATACCCTGATACAAGCAGAAGGTACACAGGTATTATACACAGTTGATACCCTGATACAAGCAGAAGGTACACAGGTATTATACCCAGTTGATACCCTGATACAAGCAGAAGGTACACAGGTATTATACCCAGTTGATACCCTGATACAAGCAGAAGGTACACAGGTATTATACACAGTTGATACCCTGATACAAGCAGAAGGTACACAGGTATTATACACAGTAGCTGATACCCTGATACACGCAGAAGGTACACAGGTATTATACACAGCTGATACCCTGATACAAGCAGAATGTACACAGGTATTATACACAGCTGATACCCTGATACAAGCAGAAGGTACACAGGTATTATACACAGTATACAAAGAGAGAAGAGCTCTACCAGGAACGAACAACAGCTCAGTGGCTTGTTCTATGGCGATTTACCACCCGGAAGCAGCCTCTTTTAGACCAGTGTGTTGTTCACAGAAGAAAACTTTCCTGAAGTATATCAGTCTGATCCTGCCAAGTAAGGTCAGTCCAGCCCCGAAATACCAGGCAATTCTCCTCTGAACAAGGAATATGACAACCCCAGACGATCGTTTCGGCCTCCTATGGGCCTCGTCAGTGAGGTGCAGCCACATTCCTCTAAGCACACTGGGCAAGGAGTCCACGTCTGGTTTCCCCCATCACCCATAGGGAGACTTCCCCAGGGTCATAATAATTTGCATACAAAGAGAGAAGCGCTCTACCAGGAACGAACAACAGCTCAGTGGCTTGTTCTATGGCGATTTACCACCCGGAAGCAGCCTCTTTTAGACCAGTGTGCTGTTCACAGAAGAAAACTTTCCTGAAGTATATCAGTCTGATCCTGCCAAGTAAGGTCAGTCCAGCCCCGAAATACCAGGCAATTCTCCTCTGAAAAAGGAACATGACAACCCCAGACGATCGTTTCGGCCTCCTATGGGCCTCGTCAGTGAGGTGCAGCCACATTCCTCTAAGCACACTGGGCAAGGAGTCCACGTCTGGTTTCCCCCATCACCCATAGGGAGACTTCCCCAGGGTCATAATAAACATTATACACAGTAGCTGATAAAAGCAGAATGTACACAGGTATTATACACAGTAGATACCCTGATACAAGCAGAAGGTACACAGGTATTATACACAGTTGATATCCTGATACAAGCAGAAGGTACACAGGTATTATACACAGTAGCTGATACAAGCAGAAGGTACACAGGTATTATACACAGTTGATATCCAGATACAAGCAGAAGGTACACAGGTATTATACACAGTAGCTGATACATGCAGAAGGTACACAGGTATTATACACAGTTGCTGATACAAGCAGAAGGTACACAGGTATTATACACAGTTGATAACCTGATACAAGTAGAAGGTACACAGGTATTATACACAGTAGCTGATACACACAGAAGGTACACAGGTATTATACACAGTTGATACCCTGATACAAGCAGAAGGTACACAGGTATTATACACAGTTGATACCCTGATACACACAGAAGGTACACAGGTATTATAGACAGTTGATACCCTGATACACGCAGAAGGTACACAGGTATTATACACAGTTGATACCCTGATACATGCAGAAGGTACACAGGTATTATACACAGTTGATACCCTGATACAAGCAGAAGGTACACAGGTATTATACACAGTTGATACCCTGATACACGCAGAAGGTACACAGGTATTATACACAGTTGATATCCTGATACACGCAGAAGGTACACAGGTATTATACACAGTTGATACCCTGATACAAGCAGAAGGTACACAGGTATTATACACAGTTGATATCCTGATACAAGCAGAAGGTACACAGGTATTATACACAGTAGCTGATATAAGCAGAAGGCACACAGGTATTATACACAGTTGATATCCTGATACAAGCAGAAGGTACACAGGTAGTATACACAGTAGCTGATACAAGCAGAAGGTACACAGGTATTATACACAGTTGATACCCTGATACAAGCAGAAGGTACACAGGTATTATACACAGTTGATACCCTGATACACGCAGAAGGTACACAGGTATTATACACAGTTGATACCCTGATACAAGCAGAAGGTACACAGGTATTATACACAGTTGATATCCTGATACACGCAGAAGGTACACAGGTATTATACACAGTAGCTGATACAAGCAGAAGGTACACAGGTATTATACACAGTTGATATCCTGATACAAGCAGAAGGTACACAGGTATTATACACAGTAGCTGATACAAGCAGAAGGTACACAGGTATTATACACAGTTGATATCCTGATACAAGCAGAAGGTACACAGGTATTATACACAGTAGCTGATACATGCAGAAGGTACACAGGTATTATACACAGTTGCTGATACAAGCAGAAGGTACACAGGTATTATACACAGTTGATAACCTGATACAAGTAGAAGGTACACAGGTATTATACACAGTAGCTGAAACACACAGAAGGTACACAGGTATTATACACAGTTGATACCCTGATACAAGCAGAAGATACACAGGTATTATACACAGTTGATACCCTGATACACACAGAAAGTACACAGGTATTATACACAGTTGATACCCTGATACACGCAGAAGGTACACAGGTATTATACACAGTTGATACCCTGATACACGCAGAAGGTACACAGGTATTATACACAGTTGATACCCTGATACAAGCAGAAGGTACACAGGTATTATACACAGTTGATACCCTGATACAAGCAGAAGGTACACAGGTATTATACACAGTTGGTAACCTGATACATGCAGAAGGTACACAGGTATTATACACAGTAGATACCCTGATACAAGCAGAAGGTACACAAGTATTATACACAGTTGATACCCTGATACAAGCAGAAGGTACACAGTTATTATACACAGTTGATATCCTGATACACGCAGAAGGTACACAGGTTTTATACACAGTTGATACCCTGATACAAGCAGAAGGTACACAGGTATTATACACAGTTGATACCATGATACAAACAGAAGGTACACAGGTATTATACACAGTTGATACCCTGATACACACATAAGGTACACAGGTATTATACACAGTTGATACCCTAATACAAGTAGAAGGTACACAGGTATTATACACAGTTGATACCCTGATACAAGCAGAAGGTACACAGGTGTTATACACAGTAGCTGATACAAGCAGAAGGTACACAGGTATTATACACAGTAGATACCCTGATACAAGCAGAAGGTACACAAGTATTATACACAGTTAATACCCTGATACAAGCAGAAGGTACACAGGTATTATACACAGTAGATACCCTGATACAAGCAGAAGGTACACAGGTATTATACACAGTTGCTGATACAAGCAGAAGGTACACAGGTATTATACACAGTTGCTGATAAAAGCAGAAGGTACACAGGTATTATACACAGTTGCTGATACACGCAGAAGGTACACAGGTATTATGCACAGTTGATACCCTGATACACGCAGAAAGTACACAGGTATTATACACAGCTGATACCCTGATACAAGCAGAAGGTACACAGGTATTATACACAGTTTATACCCTGATACAAGCAGAAGGTACACAGGTATTATACACAGTTGATACCCTGATACAAGCAGAAGGTACACAGGTATTATACACAGTTGATACCCTGATACAAGCAGAAGGTACACAGGTATTATACACAGTTAATACCCTGATACAAGCAGAAGGTACACAGGTATTATACACAGTTGATACCCTGATACAAGCAGAAGGTACACAGGTATTATACACAGTTGATACCCTGATACAAGCAGAAGGTACACAGGTATTATACACAGTTGATACCCTGATACAAGCAGAAGGTACACAGGTATTATACACAGTTGCTGATACAAGCAGAAGGTACACAGGTATTATACACAGTTGCTGATACAAGCAGAAGGTACACAGGTATTATACACAGTTGATAACCTGATACAAGATGAAGGTACACAGGTATTATACACAGTTGATACCCTGATACAATCAGAAGGTACACAGGTATTATACACAGTTGATAACCTGATACATGCAGAAGGTACACAGGGATTATACACAGTTGATACCCTGATACAAGCAGAAGGTACACAGGTATTATACACAGTAGCTGATACATGCAGAAGGTACACAGGTATTATACACAGTTGCTGATACAAGCAGAAGGTACACAGGTATTATACACAGTTGCTGATACAAGCAGAAGGTACACAGGTATTATACACAGTAGATACCCTGATACATGCAGAAGGTACACAGGTATTATACACAGTTGATACCCTGATACAAGCAGAATATACACAAGTATTATACACAGCTGATACTCTGATACATGCAGATGGTACACAGGTATTATACACAGTTCATACCCTGATACACGCAGAAGGTACACACGTATTATACACAGTTGATACCCTGATAGAAGCAGAAGGTACACAGGTATTATACACAGTAGCTGAAACAAGCAGAAGGTACACAGGTATTATACACAGTAGCTGATACACGCAGAAGGTACACAGGCATTATACACAGTAGCTGATACACACAGAAGGTACACAGGTATTATACACAGTAGCTGATACATGCAGAAGGTACACAAGTATTATACACAGTAGCTGATACAGGCAGAAGGTACACAGGTATTATACACAGTAACTGATACAAGCAGAAGGTACACAGGTATTATACACAGTTGCTAATACAAGCAGAAGGTACACAGGTATTATACACAGTTGCTGATACAAGCAGAAGGTACACAGGTAGTATACACAGTTGGTAATCTGATACAAGCAGAAGGTACACAGGTATAATACACAGTACCTGATACAAGCAGAAGGTACACAGGTAGTATACACAGTTGGTAATCTGATACAAGCAGAAGGTACACAGGTATTATACACAGTTGATACCCTGAAACAAGCAGAAGGTACACAGGTATTATACACAGTTGATACCCTGAAACAAGCAGAAGGTACACAGGTATTATACGCAGTTGATACCCTGATACACGCAGAAGGTACACAGGTATTATACACAGTTGATACCCTGATACAAGCAGAAGGTACACAGGTATTACACACAGTTGATACCCTAATAAACGCAAAAGGTACACAGGTATTATACACAGTAGATACTCTGATATACGCAGAAGGTACACAGGTATTATACACAGTAGATACCCTGATACAAGCAGAAGGTACACAGGTATTATGCACCGTTGACACCCTGATACAAGCAGAAGGTACACAGGTATTATACACAGTTGATACCCTGATACAAGCAGAAGTTACACAGGTATTATACACAGTTGATACCCTGATACACACAGAAGGTACACAGGTATTATACACAGTTGATACCCTGATACAAGCAGAAGGTACACAGGTATTATACACAGCTGATACCCTGATACACGCAGAAGGTACACAGGTATTATACACAGTTGATACCCTGATACAAGCAGAAGGTACACAGGTATTATACACAGTAGCTGTTACAAGCAGAAGGTACACAGGTATTATACACAGCTGATACCCTGATACACGCAGAAGGTACACAGGTATTATACACAGTTGATACCCTGATACAAGCAGAAGGTACACAGGTATTATACACAGTATATACCCTGATACAAGAAGAAGGTACACAAGTATTATACACAGTTGATACCCTGATACAAGCAGAAGGTACACAAGTATTATACACAGTTGATACCCTGATACACGCAGAAGGTACACAGGTGTTATACACAGCTGATACCCTGATACAAGCAGAAGGTACACAGGTGTTATACACAGTTGATAACCTGATACAAGCAGAAGGTACACAGGTATTATACACAGTAGCTGTTACAAGCAGAAGGTACACAGGTATTATACACAGTTGATACCCTGATACACGCAGAAGGTACATAGGTGTTATACACAGTTGATACCCTGATACAAGCAGAAGGTACACAAGTATTATACACAGTTGATACCCTGATACACGCAGAAGGTACACAAGTATTATACACAGTTGATACCCTGATACAAGCAGAAGGTACACAAGTATTATACACAGTTGATACCCTTATACACGCAGAAGGTACACAGGTGTTATACACAGCTGATACCCTGATACAATCAGAAGGTACACAGGTGTTATACACAGTTGATAACCTGATACAAGCAGAAGGTACACAGGTATTATACACAGTTGATACCCTGATACAAGCAGAATGTACACAAGTATTATACACAGTTGATACCCTGATACAAGCAGAAGGTACACAGGTATTATACACAGTAGATACCCTGATACACGCAGAAGGTACACAGGTATTATACACAGTAGATACCCTGATACAAGCAGAAGGTACACAGGTATTATACACAGTTGATACCCTGATACAAGCAGAAGGTACACAGTTATTATACACAGCTGATACCCTGATACACGCAGAAGGTACACAGGTATTATACACAGCTGATACCCTGATACAAGCAGAATGTACACAGGTATTATACACAGCTGATACCCTGATACAAGCAGAAGGTACACAGGTATTATACACAGTAGCTGATAAAAGCAGAAGGTACACAGGTATTATACACAGTTGATACCCTGATACAAGCAGAAGGTACACAGGTATTATACACAGTTGATACCCTGATACAAGCAGAAGGTACACAGGTATTATACACAGTTGATACCATGATACAAGCAGAAGGTACACAGGTATTATACACAGTTGATACCCTGATACAAGCAGAAGGTACACAGGTATTATACACAGTTGCTGATACAAGCAGAATGTACACAGGTATTATACACAGTAGATACCCTGATACAAGCAGAAGGTACACAGGAATTATACACAGTTGCTGATACAAGCAGAAGGTACACAGGTATTATACACAGTTGCTGATACAAGCAGAAGGTACACAGGTATTATACACAGTAGATACCCTGATACAAGCAGAAGGTACACAGGTATTATACACAGTTGATACCCTGATACACGCAGAAGGTACACAGGTATTATACACAGTTGCTGATACAAGCAGAAGGTACACAGGTATTATACACAGTTGATACCCTGATACAAGCAGAAGGTACACAGGTATTATACACAGTTGCTGATACAAGCAGAAGGTACACAGGTATTATACACAGTTGATAACCTGATACAAGCAGAAGGTACACAGATATTATACACAGTTGATAACCTGATACAAACAGAAGGTACACAGGTATTATACACAGTTGATAACCTGATACATGCAGAAGGTACACTGGTATTATACACAGTTGATACCCTGATACAAGCATAAGGTACACAGATATTATACACAGTAGCTGATACATGCAGAAGGTACACAGGTATTATACACAGCTTCTGATACAAGCAGAAGGTACACAGGTATTATACACAGTTGATACCCTGATACAAACAGAAGGTACACAGGTATTATACACAGTTGCTGATACAAGCAGAAGGTACTCAGGTATTATACACAGTTGCTGATACAAGCAGAAGGTACACAGGTATTATACACAGTTGATACCCTGATACAAGCAGAAGGTACACATGTATTATACACAGTTGCTGATACAAGCAGAAGGTACACAGGTATTATACACAGTTGATACCCTGATACAAGCAGAAGGTACACAGATATTATACACAGTAGCTGATACATGCAGAAGGTACACAGGTATTATACACAGCTGCTGATACAAGCAGAGGGTACACAGGTATTATACACAGTTGCTGATACAAGCAGAAGGTACACAGGTATTATACACAGTAGATACCCTGATACAAGCAGAAGGTACACAGGTATTATACACAGTTGCTGATACAAGCAGAAGGTACACAGTTATTATACACAGTTGATACCCTGATACAAGCAGAAGGTACACAGATATTATACACAGTAGCTGATACATGCAGAAGGTACACATGTATTATACACAGCTGCTGATACAAGCAGAAGGTACACAGGTATTATACACAGCTGCTGATACAAGCAGAAGGTACACAGGTATTATACACAGTTGCTGATACAAGCAGAAGGTACACAGGTATTATACACAGTTGATACCCTGATACAAGCAGAAGGTACACAGGTATTATACACAGTTGATACCCTGATACAAGCAAAAGGTACACAGGTATTATACACAGTAGCTGATACAAGCAGAAGGTACACAGGTATTATACACAGTAGATACCCTGATACAAGCAGAAGGTACACAGGTAGTATACACAGTAGATACCCTGATACAAGCAGAAGGTACACATGTATTATACAGAGTTGATACCCTGATACACGCAGAAGGTACACAGGTATTATACACAGTTGATACCCTGATACAAGCAGAAGGTACACAGGTATTATACACAGTTGATACCCTGATACACGCAGAAGGTACACAGGTATTATACACAGTTGATACCCTTATACAAGGAGAAGGTACACAGGGAAGGTACACAGGTATTATACACAGTTGCTGATACAAGCAGAAGGTACACAGGTATTATACACAGTTGCTGATACAAGCAGAAGGTACACAGGTATTATACACAGTTGATACCCTGATACAAGCAGAAGGTACACAGGTATTATGCACAGCTGATACCCTGATACAAGAAGAAGGTACACAGGTATTATACACAGTTGATACCCTGATACAAGCAGAAGGTACACAGGTTTTATACACAGTTGATACCCTGATACAAGCAGAAGGTACACAGGTATTATACACAGTTGATACCCTGATACAAGCAGAAGGTACACAGGTATTATACACAGTTGCTGATACAAGCAGAAGGTACACAGGTATTATACACAGTTGATACCCTGATACAAGCAGAAGGTACACAGGTATTATACACAGTTGCTGATACAAGCAGAAGGTACACAGGTATTATACACAGTTGCTGATACAAGCAGAAGGTACACAGGTATTATACACAGTTGCTGATACAAGCAGAAGGTACACAGGTATTATACACAGTTGATACCCTGATACAAGCAGAAGGTACACAGGTATTATACACAGTTGCTGATACAAGCAGAAGGTACATAGGTATTATACACAGTTGATAACCTGATACAAGCAGAAGGTACACAGATATTATACACAGTTGATAACCTGATACAAGCAGAAGGTACACAGGTATTATACACAGTTGATAACCTGATACATGCAGAAGGTACACTGGTATTATACACAGTTGATACCCTGATACAAGCAGAAGGTACACAGATATTAATCACAGTAGCCGATACATGCAGAAGGTACACAGGTATTATACACAGCTGCTGATACAAGCAGAAGGTACACAGGTATTATACACAGTTGCTGATAAAAGCAGAAGGTACACAGGTATTATACACAGCTGCTGAAACAAGCAGAAGGTACACAGGTATTATACACAGTTGCTGATAAAAGCAGAAGGTACACAGGTATTATACACAGTAGATACCCTGATACACGCAGAAGGTACACAAGTATTATACACAGTTGATACCCTGATACAAGCAGAAGGTACACAAGTATTATACACAGTTGATACCCTGATACACGCAGAAGGTACACAGGTGTTATACACAGCTGATACCCTGATACAAGCAGAAGGTACACAGGTGTTATACACAGTTGATAACCTGATACAAGCAGAAGGTACACAGGTATTATACACAGTTGATACCCTGATACAAGCAGAATGTACACAAGTATTATACACAGTTGATACCCTGATACAAGCAGAAGGTACACAGGTATTATACACAGTAGATACCCTGATACACGCAGAAGGTACACAGGTATTATACACAGTAGATACCCTGATACAAGCAGAAGGTACACAGGTATTATACACAGTTGATACCCTGATACAAGCAGAAGGTACACAGTTATTATACACAGCTGATACCCTGATACATGCAGAAGGTACACAGGTATTATACACAGTTGATACCCTGATACAAGCAGAAGGTACACAGGTATTATACACAGTAGATACCCTGATACACGCAGAAGGTACACAGGTATTATACACAGTTGATACCCTGATACAAGCAGAAGGTACACAGGTATTATACACAGTTGATACCCTGATACAAGCAGAAGGTACACAGGTATTATACACAGTTGATACCATGATACAAGCAGAAGGTACCCAGGTATTATACACAGTTGATACCCTGATACAAGCAGAAGGTACACAGGTATTATACACAGTTGCTGATACAAGCAGAATGTACACAGGTATTATACACAGTAGATACCCTGATACAAGCAGAAGGTACACAGGAATTATACACAGTTGCTGATACAAGCAGAAGGTACACAGGTATTATACACAGTTGCTGATACAAGCAGAAGGTACACAGGTATTATACACAGTAGATACCCTGATACAAGCAGAAGGTACACAGGTATTATACACAGTTGATACCCTGATACACGCAGAAGGTACACAGGTATTATACACAGTTGCTGATACAAGCAGAAGGTACACAGGTATTATACACAGTTGATACCCTGATACAAGCAGAAGGTACACAGGTATTATACACAGTTGCTGATACAAGCAGAAGGTACACAGGTATTATACACAGTTGATAACCTGATACAAGCAGAAGGTACACAGATATTATACACAGTTGATAACCTGATACAAACAGAAGGTACACAGGTATTATACACAGTTGATAACCTGATACATGCAGAAGGTACACTGGTATTATACACAGTTGATACCCTGATACAAGCATAAGGTACACAGATATTATACACAGTAGCTGATACATGCAGAAGGTACACAGGTATTATACACAGCTTCTGATACAAGCAGAAGGTACACAGGTATTATACACAGTTGATACCCTGATACAAACAGAAGGTACACAGGTATTATACACAGTTGCTGATAGAAGCAGAAGGTACACAGGTATTATACACAGTTGCTGATACAAGCAGAAGGTACACAGGTATTATACACAGTTGATACCCTGATACAAGCAGAAGGTACACAGATATTATACACAGTAGCTGATACATGCAGAAGGTACACAGGTATTATACACAGCTGCTGATACAAGCAGAGGGTACACAGGTATTATACACAGTTGCTGATACAAGCAGAAGGTACAAAGGTATTATACACAGTAGATACCCTGATACAAGCAGAAATTACACAGGTATTATACACAGTTGCTGATACAAGCAGAAGGTACACAGGTATTATACACAGTTGATACCCTGATACATGCAGAAGGTACACAGGTATTATACACAGCTGCTGATACAAGCAGAAGGTACACAGGTATTATACACAGCTGCTGATACAAGCAGAAGGTACACAGGTATTATACACAGTTGCTGATACAAGCAGAAGGAACACAGGTATTATACACAGTTGATACCCTGATACAAGCAGAAGGTACACAGGTATTATACACAGTTGATACCCTGATACAAACAAAAGGTACACAGGTATTATACACAGTAGCTGATACAAGCAGAAGGTACACAGGTATTATACACAGTAGATACCCTGATACAAGCAGAAGGTACACAAGTATTATACACAGTTGATACCCTGATACAAGCAGAAGGTACACAGGTAGTATACACAGTAGATACCCTGATACAAGCAGAAGGTACACATGTATTATACAGAGTTGATACCCTGATACACGCAGAAGGTACACAGGTATTATACACAGTTGATACCCTGATACAAGCAGAAGGTACACAGGTATTATACACAGTTGATACCCTGATACACGCAGAAGGTACACAGGTATTATACACAGTAGCTGATACAAGCAGAAGGTATACAGGTATTATACACAGTTGATACCCTGATACAAGCAGAAGGTACACAGGTATTATACACAGTTGATACCCTGATACACGCAGAAGGTACACAGGTATTATGCACAGCTGATACCCTGATACAAGAAGAAGGTACACAGGTATTATACACAGTTGATACCCTGATACAAGCAGAAGGTACACAGGTTTTATACACAGTTGATACCCTGATACAAGCAGAAGGTACACAGGTATTATACACAGTTGATACCCTGATACAAGCAGAAGGTACACAGGTATTATACACAGTTGATGATACAAGCAGAAGGTACACAGGTATTATACACAGTTGATACCCTGATACAAGCAGAAGGTACACAGGTATTATACACAGTTGCTGATACAAGCAGAAGGTACACAGGTATTATACACAGTTGCTGATACAAGCAGAAGGTACACAGGTATTATACACAGTTGCTGATACAAGCAGAAGGTACACAGGTATTATACACAGTTGATACCCTGATACACACAGAAGGTACACAGGTATTATACACAGTTGATACCCTGATACAAGCAGAAGGTACACAGGTATTATACACAGCTGATACCCTGATACACGCAGAAGGTACACAGGTATTATACACAGTTGATACCCTGATACAAGCAGAAGGTACACAGGTATTATACACAGTAGCTGTTACAAGCAGAAGGTACACAGGTATTATACACAGCTGATACCCTGATACACGCAGAAGGTACACAGGTATTATACACAGTTGATACCCTGATACAAGCAGAAGGTACACAGGTATTATACACAGTATATACCCTGATACAAGAAGAAGGTACACAAGTATTATACACAGTTGATACCCTGATACAAGCAGAAGGTACACAAGTATTATACACAGTTGATACCCTGATACACGCAGAAGGTACACAGGTGTTATACACAGCTGATACCCTGATACAAGCAGAAGGTACACAGGTGTTATACACAGTTGATAACCTGATACAAGCAGAAGGTACACAGGTATTATACACAGTAGCTGATACAAGCAGAAGGTACACAGGTATTATACACAGTTGATACCCTGATACACGCAGAAGGTACATAGGTGTTATACACAGTTGATACCCTGATACAAGCAGAAGGTACACAAGTATTATACACAGTTGATACCCTGATACACGCAGAAGGTACACAAGTATTATACACAGTTGATACCCTGATACAAGCAGAAGGTACACAAGTATTATACACAGTTGATACCCTGATACATGCAGAAGGTACACAGGTGTTATACACAGCTGATACCCTGATACAAGCAGAAGGTACACAGGTGTTATACACAGTTGATAACCTGATACAAGCAGAAGGTACACAGGTATTATACACAGTTGATACCCTGATACAAGCAGAATGTACACAAGTATTATACACAGTTGATACCCTGATACAAGCAGAAGGTACACAGGTATTATACACAGTAGATACCCTGATACACGCAGAAGGTACACAGGTATTATACACAGTAGATACCCTGATACAAGCAGAAGGTACACAGGTATTATACACAGTTGATACCCTGATACAAGCAGAAGGTACACAGTTATTATACACAGCTGATACCCTGATACAAGCAGAAGGTACACAAGTATTATACACAGTTGATACCCTGATACACGCAGAAGGTACACAGGTATTATACACAGCTGATACCCTGATACAAGCAGAATGTACACAGGTATTATACACAGCTGATACCCTGATACAAGCAGAAGGTACACAGGTATTATACACAGTAGCTGATAAAAGCAGAAGGTACACAGGTATTATACACAGTTGATACCCTGATACAAGCAGAAGGTACACAGGTATTATACACAGTTGATACCCTGATACAAGCAGAAGGTACACAGGTATTATACACAGTTGATACCATGATACAAGCAGAAGGTACACAGGTATTATACACAGTTGATACCCTGATACAAGCAGAAGGTACACAGGTATTATACACAGTTGCTGATACAAGCAGAATGTACACAGGTATTATACACAGTAGATACCCTGATACAAGAAGAAGGTACACAAGTATTATACACAGTTGATACCCTGATACAAGCAGAAGGTACACAAGTATTATACACAGTTGATACCCTGATACACGCAGAAGGTACACAGGTGTTATACACAGCTGATACCCTGATACAAGCAGAAGGTACACAGGTGTTATACACAGTTGATAACCTGATACAAGCAGAAGGTACACAGGTATTATACACAGTAGCTGTTACAAGCAGAAGGTACACAGGTATTATACACAGTTGATACCCTGATACACGCAGAAGGTACATAGGTGTTATACACAGTTGATACCCTGATACAAGCAGAAGGTACACAAGTATTATACACAGTTGATACCCTGATACACGCAGAAGGTACACAAGTATTATACACAGTTGATACCCTGATACAAGCAGAAGGTACACAAGTATTATACACAGTTGATACCCTGATACACGCAGAAGGTACACAGGTGTTATACACAGCTAATACCCTGATACAAGCAGAAGGTACACAGGTGTTATACACAGTTGATAACCTGATACAAGCAGAAGGTACACAGGTATTATACACAGTTGATACCCTGATACAAGCAGAATGTACACAAGTATTATACACAGTTGATACCCTGATACAAGCAGAAGGTACACAGGTATTATACACAGTAGATACCCTGATACACGCAGAAGGTACACAGGTATTATACACAGTAGATACCCTGATACAAGCAGAAGGTACACAGGTATTATACACAGTTGATACCCTGATACAAGCAGAAGGTACACAGTTATTATACACAGCTGATACCCTGATACACGCAGAAGGTACACAGGTATTATACACAGCTGATACCCTGATACAAGCAGAATGTACACAGGTATTATACACAGCTGATACCCTGATACAAGCAGAAGGTACACAGGTATTATACACAGTAGCTGATAAAAGCAGAAGGTACACAGGTATTATACACAGTTGATACCCTGATACAAGCAGAAGGTACACAGGTATTATACACAGTTGATACCCTGATACAAGCAGAAGGTACACAGGTATTATACACAGTTGATACCATGATACAAGCAGAAGGTACACAGGTATTATACACAGTTGATACCCTGATACAAGCAGAAGGTACACAGGTATTATACACAGTTGCTGATACAAGCAGAATGTACACAGGTATTATACACAGTAGATACCCTGATACAAGCAGAAGGTACACAGGAATTATACATAGTTGATGATACAAGCAGAAGGTACACAGGTATTATACACAGTTGCTGATACAAGCAGAAGGTACACAGGTATTATACACAGTAGATACCCTGATACAAGCAGAAGGTACACAGGTATTATACACAGTTGATACCCTGATACACGCAGAAGGTACACAGGTATTATACACAGTTGCTGATACAAGCAGAAGGTACACAGGTATTATACACAGTTGATACCCTGATACAAGCAGAAGGTACACAGGTATTATACACAGTTGCTGATACAAGCAGAAGGTACACAGGTATTATACACAGTTGATAACCTGATACAAGCAGAAGGTACACAGATATTATACACCGTTGATAACCTGATACAAACAGAAGGTACACAGGTATTATACACAGTTGATAACCTGATACATGCAGAAGGTACACTGGTATTATACACAGTTGATACCCTGATACAAGCATAAGGTACACAGATATTATACACAGTAGCTGATACATGCAGAAGGTACACAGGTATTATACACAGCTTCTGATACAAGCAGAAGGTACACAGGTATTATACACAGTTGATACCCTGATACAAACAGAAGGTACACAGGTATTATACACAGTTGCTGATACAAGCAGAAGGTACTCAGGTATTATACACAGTTGCTGATACAAGCAGAAGGTACACAGGTATTATACACAGTTGATACCCTGATACAAGCAGAAGGTACACATGTATTATACACAGTTGCTGATACAAGCAGAAGGTACACAGGTATTATACACAGTTGATACCCTGATACAAGCAGAAGGTACACAGATATTATACACAGTAGCTGATACATGCAGAAGGTACACAGGTATTATACACAGCTGCTGATACAAGCAGAGGGTACACAGGTATTATACACAGTTGCTGATACAAGCAGAAGGTACACAGGTATTATACACAGTAGATACCCTGATACAAGCAGAAGGTACACAGGTATTATACACAGTTGCTGATACAAGCAGAAGGTACACAGTTATTATACACAGTTGATACCCTGATACAAGCAGAAGGTACACAGATATTATACACAGTAGCTGATACATGCAGAAGGTACACAGGTATTATACACAGCTGCTGATACAAGCAGAAGGTACACAGGTATTATACACAGCTGCTGATACAAGCAGAAGGTACACAGGTATTATACACAGTTGCTGATACAAGCAGAAGGTACACAGGTATTATACACAGTTGATACCCTGATACAAGCAGAAGGTACACAGGTATTATACACAGTTGATACCCTGATACAAGCAAAAGGTACACAGGTATTATACACAGTAGCTGATACAAGCAGAAGGTACACAGGTATTATACACAGTAGATACCCTGATACAAGCAGAAGGTACACAGGTAGTATACACAGTAGATACCCTGATACAAGCAGAAGGTACACATGTATTATACAGAGTTGATACCCTGATACACGCAGAAGGTACACAGGTATTATACACAGTTGATACCCTGATACAAGCAGAAGGTACACAGGTATTATACACAGTTGATACCCTGATACACGCAGAAGGTACACAGGTATTATACACAGTTGATACCCTTATACAAGCAGAAGGTACACAGGGAAGGTACACAGGTATTATACACAGTTGCTGATACAAGCAGAAGGTACACAGGTATTATACACAGTTGCTGATACAAGCAGAAGGTACACAGGTATTATACACAGTTGATACCCTGATACAAGCAGAAGGTACACAGGTATTATGCACAGCTGATACCCTGATACAAGAAGAAGGTACACATGTATTATACACAGTTGATACCCTGATACAAGCAGAAGGTACACAGGTTTTATACACAGTTGATACCCTGATACAAGCAGAAGGTACACAGGTATTATACACAGTTGATACCCTGATACAAGCAGAAGGTACACAGGTATTATACACAGTTGCTGATACAAGCAGAAGGTACACAGGTATTATACACAGTTGATACCCTGATACAAGCAGAAGGTACACAGGTATTATACACAGTTGCTGATACAAGCAGAAGGTACACAGGTATTATACACTGTTGCTGATACAAGCAGAAGGTACACAGGTATTATACACAGTTGCTGATACAAGCAGAAGGTACACAGGTATTATACACAGTTGCTGATACAAGCAGAAGGTACACAGGTATTATACACAGTTGCTGATACAAGCAGAAGGTACATAGGTATTATACACAGTTGATAACCTGATACAAGCAGAAGGTACACAGATATTATACACAGTTGATAACCTGATACAAGCAGAAGGTACACAGGTATTATACACAGTTGATAACCTGATACATGCAGAAGGTACACTGGTATTATACACAGTTGATACCCTGATACAAGCAGAAGGTACACAGATATTAATCACAGTAGCTGATACATGCAGAAGGTACACAGGTATTATACGCAGCTGCTGATACAAGCAGAAGGTACACAGGTATTATACACAGTTGCTGATAAAAGCAGAAGGTACACAGGTATTATACACAGCTGCTGAAACAAGCAGAAGGTACACAGGTATTATACACAGTTGCTGATAAAAGCAGAAGGTACACAGGTATTATACACAGTAGATACCCTGATACACGCAGAAGGTACACAAGTATTATACACAGTTGATACCCTGATACAAGCAGAAGGTACACAAGTATTATACACAGTTGATACCCTGATACACGCAGAAGGTACACAGGTGTTATACACAGCTGATACCCTGATACAAGCAGAAGGTACACAGGTGTTATACACAGTTGATAACCTGATACAAGCAGAAGGTACACAGGTATTATACACAGTTGATACCCTGATACAAGCAGAATGTACACAAGTATTATACACAGTTGATACCCTGATACAAGCAGAAGG
Organism: Bombina bombina; assembly: GCF_027579735.1. Classification (NCBI taxonomy): domain Eukaryota; kingdom Metazoa; phylum Chordata; class Amphibia; order Anura; family Bombinatoridae; genus Bombina; species Bombina bombina. The sequence goes on from NW_026512624.1 coordinate 191,463, forward strand.
TACACAGGTATTATACACAGTAGATACCCTGATACACGCAGAAGGTACACAGGTATTATACACAGTAGATACCCTGATACAAGCAGAAGGTACACAGGTATTATACACAGTTGATACCCTGATACAAGCAGAAGGTACACAGTTATTATACACAGCTGATACCCTGATACACGCAGAAGGTACACAGGTATTATACACAGCTGATACCCTGATACAAGCAGAATGTACACAGGTATTATACACAGCTGATACCCTGATACAAGCAGAAGGTACACAGGTATTATACACAGTAGCTGATAAAAGCAGAAGGTACACAGGTATTATACACAGTTGATACCCTGATACAAGCAGAAGGTACACAGGTATTATACACAGTTGATACCCTGATACAAGCAGAAGGTACACAGGAATTATACACAGTTGCTGATACAAGCAGAAGGTACACAGGTATTATACACAGTTGCTGATACAAGCAGAAGGTACACAGGTATTATACACAGTAGATACCCTGATACAAGCAGAAGGTACACAGGTATTATACACAGTTGATACCCTGATACACGCAGAAGGTACACAGGTATTATACACAGTTGCTGATACAAGCAGAAGGTACACAGGTATTATACACAGTTGCTGATACAAGCAGAAGGTACACAGGTATTATACACAGTTGCTGATACAAGCAGAAGGTACACAGGTATTATACACAGTTGATAACCTGATACAAGCAGAAGGTACACAGATATTATACACAGTTGATAACCTGATACAAACAGAAGGTACACAGGTATTATACACAGTTGATAACCTGATACATGCAGAAGGTACACTGGTATTATACACAGTTGATACCCTGATACAAGCATAAGGTACACAGATATTATACACAGTAGCTGATACATGCAGAAGGTACACAGGTATTATACACAGCTTCTGATACAAGCAGAAGGTACACAGGTATTATACACAGTTGATACCCTGATACAAACAGAAGGTACACAGGTATTATACACAGTTGCTGATACAAGCAGAAGGTACACAGGTATTATACACAGTTGCTGATACAAGCAGAAGGTACACAGGTATTATACACAGTTAATACCCTGATACAAGCAGAAGGTACACATGTATTATACACAGTTGCTGATACAAGCAGAAGGTACACAGGTATTATACACAGTTGATAACCTGATACAAGAAGAAGGTACACAAGTATTATACACAGTTGATACCCTGATACAAGCAGAAGGTACACAGGTATTATACACAGTTGATACCCTAATACAAGCAGAAGGTACACAGGTATTATACACAGTTGATAACCTGATACAAGAAGAAGGTACACAAGTATTATACACAGTTGATACCCTGATACAAGCAGAAGGTACACAGGTATTATACACAGTTGATACCCTAATACAAGCAGAAGGTACACAGGTATTATACACAGTTGATAACCTGATACAAGAAGAAGGTACACAAGTATTATACACAGTTGATACCCTGATACAAGCAGAAGGTACACAGGTATTATACACAGTTGATACCCTAATACAAGCAGAAGGTACACAGGTATTATACACAGTTGATACCCTGATACAAGCAGAAGGTACACAGATATTATACACAGTAGCTGATACATGCAGAAGGTACACAGGTATTATACACAGCTGCTGATACAAGCAGAGGGTACACAGGTATTATACACAGTTGCTGATACAAGCAGAAGGTACACAGGTATTATACACAGTAGATACCCTGATACAAGCAGAAGGTACACAGGTATTATACACAGTTGATACCCTGATACAAGCAGAAGGTACACAGATATTATACACAGTAGCTGATACATGCAGAAGGTACACAGGTATTATACACAGCTGCTGATACAAGCAGAAGGTACACAGGTATTATACACAGCTGCTGATACAAGCAGAAGGTACACAGGTATTATACACAGTTGCTGATACAAGCAGAAGGTACACAGGTATTATACACAGTTGATACCCTGATACAAGCAGAAGGTACACAGGTATTATACACAGTTGATACCCTGATACAAACAAAAGGTACACAGGTATTATACACAGTAGCTGATACAAGCAGAAGGTACACAGGTATTATACACAGTAGATACCCTGATACAAGCAGAAGGTACACAGGTAGTATACACAGTAGATACCCTGATACAAGCAGAAGGTACACATGTATTATACAGAGTTGATACCCTGATACACGCAGAAGGTACACAGGTATTATACACAGTTGATACCCTGATACAAGCAGAAGGTACACAGGTATTATACACAGTTGATACCCTGATACACGCAGAAGGTACACAGGTATTATACACAGTAGCTGATACAAGCAGAAGGTATACAGGTATTATACACAGTTGATACCCTGATACAAGCAGAAGGTACACAGGTATTATACTCAGTTGATACCCTGATACACGCAGAAGGTACACAGGTATTATGCACAGCTGATACCCTGATACAAGAAGAAGGTACACAGGTATTATACACAGTTGATACCCTGATACAAGCAGAAGGTACACAGGTTTTATACACAGTTGATACCCTGATACAAGCAGAAGGTACACAGGTATTATACACAGTTGCTGATACAAGCAGAAGGTACACAGGTATTATACACAGTTGCTGATACAAGCAGAAGGTACACAGGTATTATACACAGTTGATACCCTGATACAAGCAGAAGGTACACAGGTATTATACACAGTTGCTGATACAAGCAGAAGGTACACAGGTATTATACACAGTTGCTGATACAAGCAGAAGGTACACAGGTATTATACACAGTTGCTGATACAAGCAGAAGGTACACAGGTATTATACACAGTTGATACCCTGATACAAGCAGAAGGTACACAGGTATTATACACAGTTGCTGATACAAGCAGAAGGTACATAGGTATTATACACAGTTGATAACCTGATACAAGCAGAAGGTACACAGATATTATACACAGTTGATAACCTGATACAAGCAGAAGGTACACAGGTATTATACACAGTTGATAACCTGATACATGCAGAAGGTACACTGGTATTATACACAGTTGATACCCTGATACAAGCAGAAGGTACACAGATATTAATCACAGTAGCTGATACATGCAGAAGGTACACAGGTATTATACACAGCTGCTGATACAAGCAGAAGGTACACAGGTATTATACACAGTTGCTGATAAAAGCAGAAGGTACACAGGTATTATACACAGTAGATACCCTGATACATGCAGAAGGTACACAGGTATTATACACAGTTGATACCCTGATACAAGCAGAATGTACACAAGTATTATACACAGCTGATACCCTGATACAAGCAGAAGGTACACAGGTATTATACACAGTTCATACCCTGATACACGCAGAAGGTACACACGTATTATACACAGTTGATACCCTGATACAAGCAGAAGGTACACAGGTATTATACACAGTTGATACCCTGATACAAGCAAAAGGTACACAGGTATTATACACAGTAGCTGAAACAAGCAGAAGGTACACAGGTATGATACACAGTAGCTGATACACGCAGAAGGTACACAGGCATTATACACAGTAGCTGATACACGCAGAAGGTACACAGGTATTATACACAGTAGCTGATACACGCAGAAGATACACAAGTATTATACACAGTAGCTGATACACGCAGAAGGTACACAGGTATTATACACAGTAACTGATACAAGCAGAAGGTACACAGGTATTATACACAGTTGCTAATACAAGCAGAAGGTACACAGGTATTATACACAGTTGCTGATACAAGCAGAAGGTACACAGGTAGTATACACAGTTGCTGATACAAGCAGAAGGTACACAGGTATAATACACAGTACCTGATACAAGCAGAAGGTACACAGGTAGTATACACAGTTGGTAATCTGATACAAGCAGAAGGTACACAGGTATTATACACAGTTGATACCCTGAAACAAGCAGAAGGTACACAGGTATTATACACAGTTGATACCCTGATACACGCAGAAGGTACACAGGTATTATACACAGTTGATACCCTGATACAAGCAGAAGGTACACAGGTATTATACACAGTTGATACCCTGATACAAGCAGAAGGTACACAGGTATTATACACAGTTGCTGATACAAGCAGAAGGTACAAAGGTATTATACACAGTTGCTGATACAAGCAGAAGGTACACAGGTATTATACACAGTTGATACCCTGATACACTCAGAAGGTACACAGGTATTATACACAGTTGATACCCTGATACAAGCAGAAGGTACACAGGTATTATACACAGTTGATACCCTGATAAACGCAGAAGGTACACAGGTATTATACACAGTAGATACTCTGATACACGCAGAAGGTACACAGGTATTATACACAGTAGATACCCTGATACACGCAGAAGGTACACAGGTATTATACACAGTTGATACCCTGATACAAGCAGAAGGTACACAGGTATTATACACAGTTGATACCCTGATACAAGCAGAAGGTACACAGGTATTATACACAGTTGATACCCTGATACAAGCAGAAGGTACACAGGTATTATACACAGTTGATACCCTGATACAAGCAGAATGTACACAGGTATTATACACAGCTGATACCCTGATACATGCAGAAGGTACACAGGTATTATACACAGTTGATACCCTGATACAAGCAGAAGGTACACAGGTATTATACACTGTAGCTGATACAAGCAGAAGGTACAAAGGTATTATACACAGCTGATACCCTTATACACGTAGAAGGTACACAGGTATTATACACAGTTGATACCCTGATACAAGCAGAAGGTACACAGGTATTATACACAGTGTATACCCTGATACAAGCAGAAGGTACACAAGTATTATACACAGTTGATACCCTGATACAAGCAGAAGGTACACAAGTGTTATACACAGCTGATACCCTGATACAAGCAGAAGGTACACAGGTATTATACACAGTTGCTGATACAAGCAGAAGGTACACAGGTATTATACACAGTTGCTGATACAAGCAGAAGGTACAAAGGTATTATACACAGCTGATACCCTTATACACGTAGAAGGTACACAGGTATTATACACAGTTGATACCCTGATACAAGCAGAAGGTACACAGGTATTATACACAGTGTATACCCTGATACAAGCAGAAGGTACACAAGTATTATACACAGTTGATACCCTGATACATGCAGAAGGTACACAGGTGTTATACACAGCTGATACCCTGATACAAGCAGAAGGTACACAGGTATTATACACAGTTGATACCCTGATACAAGCAGAAGGTACACAAGTATTATACACAGTTGATACCCTGATACACGCAGAAGGTACACAAGTATTATACAAAGTTGATACCCTGATACAAGCAGAAGGTACACAAGTATTATACACAGTTGATACCCTGATACAAGCAGAAGGTACACAGGTATTATACACAGTTGATACCCTGATACACGCAGAAGGTACACAGGTATTATACACAGTAGATACCCTGATACAAGCAGACGGTACACAGGTATTATACACAGTTGCTGATACAAGCAGAAGGTACACAGGTATTATACACAGTTGCTGATACAAGCAGAAGGTACACAGGTATTATACACAGTTGCTGATACAAGCAAAAGGTACACAGGTATCATACACAGTTGCTGATACAAGCAGAGGGTACACAGGTATTATACACAGTTGCTGATACAAGCATAAGGTACACAGGTATTATACACAGTAGATACCCTGATACAAGCAGAAGGTACACAGGTATTATACACAGTTGCTGATACAAGCAGAAGGTACAAAGGTATTATACACAGTTGCTGATATAAGCAGAAGGAACACAGGTATTATACACAGTAGATACCCTGATACATAAAGAAGGTACACAGGTATTATACACAGTTGATACCCTGATACACACAGAATGTACACAGGTATTATACACAGTTGATACCCTGATATAAGCAGAAGGTACACAGGTATTATAAACAGTTGATACCCTGATACAAGCAGAAGGTACACAGGTATTATACACAGTTGATACCCTGATTCAAGCAGAAGGTACACAGGTATTATACACAGCTGATACCCTGATACACGCAGAAGGTACACAGGTATTATACACAGTTGATACCCTGATACAAGCAGAAGGTACACAGGTATTATACACAGTAGCTGATACAAGCAGAAGGTATACAGGTATTATACACAGTTGATACCCTGATGCAAGCAGAAGGTACACAGGTATTATACACAGTTGATACCCTGATACACGCAGAAGGTACACAGGTATTATACACATTTGATACCCTGATACACGCAGAAGGTACACAGGTATTATACACAGTAGATACCCTGATACACGAAGAAGGTACACAGGTATTATACACAGTTGTTACCCTGATACATGCAGAAGGTACACAGGTATTATACACAGTTGATACCCTGATACAAGCAGAAGGTACACAGGTATTATACACAGTAGCTGATACAAGCAGAAGGTACACAGGTATTATACACAGTTGATACCCTGATACAAGCAGAAGGTACACAAGTATTATACACAGTTGATACCCTGATACAAGCAGAAGGTACACAGGTATTATACACAGTGTATACCCTGATACAAGCAGAAGGTACACAAGTATTATACACAGTTGATACCCTGATACAAGCAGAAGGTACACAAGTATTATACACAGTTGATACCCTGATACATGCAGAAGGTACACAGGTGTTATACACAGCTGATACCCTGATACAAGCAGAAGGTACACAGGTATTATACACAGTTGATACCCTGATACAAGCAGAAGGTACACAAGTATTATACACAGTTGATACCCTGATACACGCAGAAGGTACACAAGTATTATACACAGTTGATACCCTGATACAAGCAGAAGGTACACAAGTATTATACACAGTTGATACCCTGATACAAGCAGAAGGTACACAGGTATTATACACAGTTGATACCCTGATACACGCAGAAGGTACACAGGTATTATACACAGTAGATACCCTGATACAAGCAGACGGTACACAGGTATTATACACAGTTGCTGATACAAGCAGAAGGTACACAGGTATTATACACAGTTGCTGATACAAGCAGAAGGTACACAGGTATTATACACAGTTGCTGATACAAGCAAAAGGTACACAGGTATTATACACAGTTGCTGATACAAGCAGAGGGTACACAGGTATTATACACAGTTGCTGATACAAGCAGAAGGTACACAGGTATTATACACAGTAGATACCCTGATACAAGCAGAAGGTACACAGGTATTATACACAGTTGCTGATACAAGCAGAAGGTACAAAGGTATTATACACAGTTGCTGATATAAGCAGAAGGAACACAGGTATTATACACAGTAGATACCCTGATACATAAAGAAGGTACACAGGTATTATACACAGTTGATACCCTGATACACACAGAATGTACACAGGTATTATACACAGTTGATACCCTGATATAAGCAGAAGGTACACAGGTATTATACACAGTTGATACCCTGATACAAGCAGAAGGTACATAGGTATTATACACAGTTGATACCCTGATACACGTAGAAGGTACACAGGTATTATACACAGTTGATACCCTGATACAAGAAGAAGGTACACAGGTATTATACACAGTTGATACCCTGATACAAGAAGAAGGTACATAGGTATTATACACAGTTGATACTCTGATACAAGAAGAAGGTACACAGGTATTATACACAGTTGATACCCTGATACAAGAAGAAGGTACACAGGTATTATACACAGTTGATACCCTGATACACGCAGAAGGTACACAGGTATTATACACAGTAGATACCCTGATACAAGAAGAAGGTACACAGGTATTATACACAGTTGATACCCTGATACAAGCAGAAGGTACACAGGTATTATACACAGTTGCTGATACAAGCAGAAGGTACACAGGTATTATACACAGTTGATACCCTGATACAAGAAGAAGGTACATAGGTATTATACACAGTTGATACCCTGATACAAGAAGAAGGTACACAGGTATTATACACAGTTGATACCCTGATACAAGAAGAAGGTACACAGGTATTATACACAGTTGATACCCTGATACACGCAGAAGGTACACAGGTATTATACACAGTTGATACCCTGATACACGCAGAATGTACACAGGTATTATACACAGTAGATACCCTGATACAAGAAGAAGGTACACAGGTATTATACACAGTTGATACCCTGATACAAGCAGAATGTACACAAGTATTATACACAGTTGATACCCTGATACACACAGAATGTACACAGGTATTATACACAGTTGATACCCTGATACAAGCAGAAGGTACACAAGTATTATACACAGTTGATACCCTGATAAAAGCAGAATTTGCACAGTTATTATACACAGTTGATACCCTGATACAAGCAGAATGTGCACAAGTATTATACACAGTTGATACCCTGATACAAGCAGAATGTGCACAAGTATTATACACAGTTGATACCCTGATACAAGCAGAATGTGCACAAGTATTATACACAGTTGATACCCTGATACAAGCAGAATGTGCACAAGTATTATACACAGTTGATACCCTGATACAAGCAAAATGTACACAGGTATTATACACAGTTGATACCCTGATACAAGCAGAAGGTACACAGGTATTATACACAGTTGATACCCTGATACACACAGAAGGTACACAGGTATTATACACAGTTGATACCCTGATACACACAGAAGGTACACAGGTATTATACACAGTTGATACCCTGATACACACTCTTCTGCACAGAGTACACATTGGTTCATACAGGGTATTGATTGCAGAATAAAAGACTAAGCAATTTGTTTACTGATCCTGTCGTGTCACAATGTCACATCACTTTTTTGTGCAGGATGTTGCAGACTCAGGATGTTGTTTTTTTGCCACAAAATATGAAGATAATGTTACATCACACAACATGTTGTACATACTTACCACAGCGGCACTGGGTCTGGGAACTTCTTCTGTAGTGCGAAGAAGATGAGGCATAGAGCAGCAGTAATACTGCCGTGATACTGTACACAAAGCTTCTGTACAACAGCATAGAAGGTATCCGGTATTATTAGAAAGCCAGAATTCAGTCAGAAGGCAATGCAGCCATAATAATACTGCACACCTGCAGCTGTAATAATAATAATGCACACCTGCAGCTGTAATAATACTACACACCTGCAGCTGTAATAATACTGCACACCTGCAGCTGTAATAATACTGCACACCTGCAGCTGTAATAATAATAATGCACACCTGCAGCTGTAATAATACTACACACCTGCAGCTGTAATAATACTGCACACCTGCAGCTGTAATAATACTGCACACCTGCAGCTGTAATAATAATAATGCACACCTGCAGCTGTAATAATACTACACACCTGCAGCTGTAATAATACTGCACACCTGCAGCTGTAATAATACTACACACCTGCAGCTGTAATAATACTGCACACCTGCAGCTGTAATAATACTACACACCTGCAGCTGTAATAATACTGCACACCTGCAGCTGTAATAATACTGCACACCTGCAGCTGTAATAATACTGCACACCTGCAGCTGTAATAATAATAATGCACACCTGCAGCTGTAATAATACTACACACCTGCAGCTGTAATAATACTGCACACCTGCAGTGGTAATAACACTGCACACCTGCAGCTGTAATAATACTGCACACCTGCAGCTGTAATAATACTGTTCACCTGCAGCTGTAATAATACTGCACACCTGCAGATGTAATAATACTACACACCTGCAGCTATAATAATAATGCACACCTGCAGCTGTAATACTACTGCACACCTGCAGCTGTAATAATACTGCACACCTGGAGCGGTAATAATACTGCAAACCTACAGCAGTAATAATACTGAACACCTGCAGCTGTAATAATACTGCACATCTGCAGCTGTAATAATACTGCACACCTGCAGCTGTAATAATACTGCACACCTACAGCTGTGATAATACTGAACACCTGCAGCTGTAATAATACTGCACACCTGCAGCTGTAATAATACTGCACACCTGCGTCTGTAATAATACTTCACACCTGCAGATGTAATAATACTGCACACCTGCAGCTGTAATAATACTTAACACCTGCAGATGTAATAATATGGCACACCTGCAGCTGTAATAATACTACACACCTGCAGCTGTTATAATACTGCACACGTGCAGCGGTAATAATACTGCACACCTGCAGCTGTAATACTACTGTACACCTTCAGCGGTAATAATACTGCACACCTGCAGCTGTAATAATACTGCACATCTGCAGATGTAATAATACTGCACACCTGCAGCTGTAATAATACTGAACACCTGCAGCTGTAATAATACTGCACACCTGCAGATGTAATAATACTGCACACCTGCAGCGGTAATAATACTGCACACCTGCAGCTGTAATAATACTGCACACCTGCAGATGTAATAATATTGCACACCTGTGTGTGAATGTATATGTGTGTGGGGTGCATATGTTTGTGCATGTGTGTGTATGTATGTGACACAGTGACAGTGTGTATATGTGTGTACAAGTGTGTGTGTGTACATGTGTATGTATGCATGTATGTATGTATGTATGTATGTATGTATGTATGTATGTGACAGTGTGCATGTGTGTGTGTTAGTGTGTGTATATGTATGTGTATGTATGTATGTGACGGTGTGTATGTTAGTGTGTGTATATGTGTGTGTGTGCATGTGTATGTATGTATGTGACAGTGTGTATGTGTGTGTGTTAGTGTGTGTATGTACATGTGTGTGTAACAGTGTGTTAGTGTGTGTATGTACATGTGTGTGTGTGTGTGTGTGTGTAACAGTGTGTTAGTGTGTGTATGTACATGTGTATGTATGTATGTATGTGACAGTGTGTATGTGTGTGTGTTAGTGTGTGTATATGTGTGTGTATGTTAGGGTGTGTATGTTAGGGTGTGTATTTGTGTGTGTGTGTGTGTGTGTGTACATGTGTATGTGTGTAACAGTGTGTTAGTGTGTGTATGTACATGTGTATGTGTGTGTGTGTAACAGTGTGTGTATGTACATGTGTATGTATGTATGTGACAGTGTGTATGTGTGTGTGTTAGTGTGTGTATATGTGTGTGTATGTATGTATGTGACAGTGTGTATGTTAGGGTGTGTATTTGTGTGTGTGTACATGTGTATGTGTGTAACAGTGTGTTAGTGTGTGTATGTACATGTGTATGTATGTATGTATGTGACAGTGTGTATGTTAGTGTGTGTACATGTGTATGTGTGTAACAGTGTGTTAGTGTGTGCATGTACATGTGTATGTGTGTGTGTAACAGTGTGTTAGTGTGTGTATGTACATGTGTATGTATGTATGTGACAGTGTGTATGTGTGTGTGTATGTATGTACAGTATGTATGTGACAGTGTGTATGTTAGGGTGTGTATTTGTGTGTGTGTACATGTGTATGTGTGTAACAGTGTGTTAGTGTGTGTATATGTGCGTGTATGTATGTACAGTATGTATGTGACAGTGTGTATGTTAGGGTGTGTATTTGTGTGTGTGTACATGCGTATGTGTGTAACTGTGTGTTAGTGTGTGTATGTACATGTGTATGTGTGTAACAGTGTGTTAGTGTGTGTATATGTGTGTATGTATGTACAGTATGTATGTGACAGTGTGTATGTTAGGGTGTGTATTTGTGTGTGTACATATGTATGTGTGTAACAGTGTGTTAGTGTGTGTATATGTGTATGTGTGTAACAGTGTGTTAGTGTGTGTATGTACATGTGTATGTGTGTAACAGTGCGTTAGTGTGTGTATATGTGCGTGTATGTATGTACAGTATGTATGTGTGTAACAGTGTGTTAGTGTGTGTGTGTACATGTGTATGTGTGTAACAGTGTGTTAGTGTGTGTATGTGTGTATGTGTGTAACAGTGTGTTAGTGTGTGTATGTACATGTGTATGTGTGTAACAGTGTGTTAGTGTGTGTATATGTGTATGTGTGTAACAGTGTGTTAGTGTGTGTGTGTACATGTGTATGTGTGTAACAGTGCGTTAGTGTGTGTATATGTGCGTGTATGTGTGTAACAGTGTGTTAGTGTGTGTATATGTGTATGTGTGTAACAGTGTGTTAGTGTGTGTATATGTGTATGTGTGTAACAGTGCGTTAGTGTGTGTATATGTGCGTGTATGTGTGTAACAGTGTGTTAGTGTGTGTATATGTGTATGTGTGTAACAGTGTGTTAGTGTGTGTATGTACATGTGTATGTGTGTAACAGTGCGTTAGTGTGTGTATATGTGCGTGTATGTATGTACAGTATGTATGTGTGTAACAGTGTGTTAGTGTGTGTGTGTACATGTGTATGTGTGTAACAGTGTGTTAGTGTGTGTATGTGTGTATGTGTGTAACAGTGTGTTAGTGTGTGTATGTACATGTGTATGTGTGTAACAGTGTGTTAGTGTGTGTATATGTGTATGTGTGTAACAGTGTGTTAGTGTGTGTGTGTACATGTGTATGTGTGTAACAGTGTGTTAGTGTGTGTATGTACATGTGTATGTGTGTAACAGTGTGTTAGTGTGTGTATATGTGTATGTGTGTAACAGTGTGTTAGTGTGTGTATGTACATGTGTATGTGTGTAAAAGTGTGTTAGTGTGTGTATATGTGTATGTGTGTAACAGTGTGTTAGTGTGTGTATGTACATGTGTATGTATGTATGTGACAGTGTGTATGTGTGTGTGTGTACATGTGTATGTGTGTAACAGTGTGTTAGTGTGTGTATGTACATGTGTATGTATGTATGTGACAGTGTGTATGTGTGTGTGTGTTAGTGTGTGTATATGTGTGTGTGTACAAGTGTATGTATCTGACGGTGTGTATGCATGTTTGTGTGTGTACAAGTATAGGCTCCATTATTAGCAATAAAAAAGGTACAATTATTTAATAGTGATCTAGTAATCTGTGTCAGGATTAATCCATCTCCTGTGTAACATTCAGTTCCATCACACAGTTAGCCTTGTGCCCCCTCTAGTGGTCATTTAGTCACATTATAATGCTAAAATCAGCCTCTCACTTAACTGACAAGCAAACCAAGAGAATGTCAGCACCTTCTCCTTGCTCCAGGACATAACACAGGAGTTGTGGGTGCATCTCTCTAATAAGGCAGAGTTAGATGTGTGTCTTACCTCAGGCCTCACCACAACTGAGCAGTGACTGAATCCCCTTGGCTGTCAGTAACAAATAAAGAGCCCGATCCGATATGCAGCGTCGCCTGCAAAAGCCGGCGACGCCAAATTTTGCACTGGTACTGTAATTCTATTGGCTGATTAGAATAGCCAATCGAATTACAGTAGCTCTTATTCTATTGGCTATTCAAATCAGCCAATAGAATTAAAGTAGCTCTCATCCGATTGGCTGATTTGAATTTGAAGGCTCAAATCAGCCAATAGGAATTCAAGGGACGCCATTTTTAATCGCGTACCTTGAATTCCTATTCAGTGTACAGCGGAGATCCACCACGCTCCATGGCTCCAGCGTCACTGATCTTCAGTTCCAGCATCGCCGGTCTTCAGTTCCAGAGAGGACGGTCTTTAGCTCCGCGGTCATCGGTCTTCAACTCCTCCGCTCCGTGCCGGCTGGTTCCTTGAAGAAGAAGAGGTCGCCACCTGGAAGAAGACTTCTCCGCCTGGAACAGGACCTTCTCCGCCGGTCTTCAGGACAGGTAAGGAGCACTTGGGGGTTAGACTTAGGTTTTTTAAGGGGGGATAGGGTGGGTTTTAGAGTAGGGGTGTGTGGGTGGTGGGTTGTAATGGGGGGGTTGTTCTTTTTTTTACAGGTAAAAGAGCTGATTACTTTGGGGCAATGCCCCGCAAAAGGCCCTTTTAAGGGCTGGTAATAGAGCTGATTACTTTTGTAATTTAGTTTAGGGTAGGGAAATTTTATTATTTTGGGGGGCTTTATTATTTTATTAGGGGGCTTAGATTAGGTGTAATTAGCTTATTTAGATTTAAATAGGATTAATTTAGTTAATATTATTAATATTATTTAGATTTATTTTAATAATTAAAAGGACAGTAAACCTTAAAAATAATGTTATATAATTCTGCACATAGTGCAGGATTATATAACATTATATTAGCCAAACATTTATAAAAACATAATTTCCCCTGTCACAGGAGCGAGCTGCACTTAGTCTTATGGCGCGGTCGGGCCGGGCTGTGACTATACAGCTGTCCCGATGCGCTGAGTAAATATAACAGACCAGCTCAGCAGAGAGCGGGTCTGTGAAACAGCGTGTTTTTTTTAAAAAAATGAATACGGGAAATTATGTTTTATAAAGTTTGGCTAATATAATGTTATATAATTCTGCACTATGTGCAGAATTATATAACATTATTTTTAAAGTTTACTGACACTTTAAGTTAGGGGGTGTTAGGGTTAGACTTAGGTTTAGTGGTTAATATATTTAATATAGGTGGCGGTGGTGTAGGGGGATTAGATTAGATTAGATTAGATTAGGGGGTAATAATTTTAATATAGGTGGCGGCGGTGTAGGGGGATTAGATTAGGGGTTAATAATTTTAATATAGGTGGCGGCGGTGTAGGGGGATCATATTAGGGGTTAATATAGTTAATGTAGGTGGTGGCAGCGTAGGGCGCTCACATTAGGGGGTAATAATTTTAATATAGGTGGCGGCAGCGTAGGGGGCTCACATTAGGGGGTAATAATTTTAATATAGGTGGCGGCGGTTTAGGGGGATCACATTAGGGGGTAAGACATTTAATGTAGCTGGCGGCGGTGTAGGGGGATCAGATTAGGGGGTAATACATATAATATAGGTGGCGGCGGTGTAGGGGGATCAGATTAGGGGGTAATACATTTAATATAGGTGGCGGCGGTGTAGGGAGATCAGATTAGGGGGTAATACATTTAATATAGGTGGCGGCGGTGTAGGGGGATCAGATTAAGGGGTAATACATTTAATATAGGTGGCGGCAGTGTAGGGGAATCAGATTAGGGGGTAATACATTTAATATAGGTGGCGGCGGTGTAGGGGGCTCAGATTAGGGGGTAGGACATTTAATGTAGCTGGCGGCGGGGTCCGGGAGCGGCGGTTTAGGGGTTAATACATTTATTGTTAGGAGTAAGAGGTGGGATTGTGGATAGAGGGGTATACGTGTCGGGTTATTTTTGGGAGGCGTGTTAGACAGTAACTAGAGATTTTATACTTTAATTAGTTTTTTATCCGGCGGCAGTTTCTAAAGTGCCGTAAGTCACTGGCGACTCCAGAAATTTGTACTTACGCTTATTTCTGGACATCGCTAGTTTGTCCGACTTACGGCACTTTAGCAACTGCCGGTGCCGTATATGTGATAGCTCGATGTGCAAGCTGAAACTACGGGCGGCACAGGTTTCCACGCTTGCGCCGAAACCTGCGCTGTATATCGGATTGCGCCCAAAGCGTTTTAACCCCCCACACATGTATATGATTATATATTTATGTGTTAATATGTACAGCTGTGCTCAAAAGTTTGCATACCCTGGCAGAAATTTGTGACATTTTGGCATTGATTTTGCAAATACGACCGATCATGCCAAACAACTGTCTTTTCTTTAAGGATAGTGATCATATTAAGCCGTTTATTATCATATAGTTGTTTGGCTCCTTTTTAAATCGTAATGATAACAGAAATCATTTTAGTTCTGATCAAAAGTTTACAAACCCTGGAATGTTTGGTCTTGTTACAGACACAGGTTAAAACATCTGTGGCTTTTTAAACTGCAATTAGTGTCTGTATATAAATAGTCAATGAGTTTGCTAGCTCTCACCTACATGCACTGAGCAGGCTAGATACTGAGCCATGGGGAGCAGAAAAGAACGGTCAAAAGACCTGCGTAACAAGGTAAAGGAACTTTATAAACATGGAAAAGGATAGAAAAAATATCCAAAGCCTTAAAAATGCAGTACAACAGAGACTTGGCACAATAGTTAATTCATGAGTTGGTACCTATGAAACTCAGGTTTGATTTCTGGGTACCGAATATTTTTATATATTTTACTTTATAACTTTCATTAGAAGTTAAACTTGTATTTGTATTTCAATTTGTATTCATTTGTAATTGTACAAAACTCCCTATGTTTCAATATGAAGCATAATGAATGGCCCTGCAAACGGAGGCACTTAGGAGGAGGGGCCTCTTGACCTAGTGGGAGGAGAAAAGCTGGTATTGAGAGTAGGCGGGTCTAGGTGAAGGAAGTAGGGAATGTTACGGCATTTTGGCGCCATTAAGAAAAGTATTAGGAGCGGAACAGTGGGAGCATAGTTAGGGCTCTCTTTTCCAGCTACTCCAGTCTTGGTTTTCCTTGGGTCGATTCCCTCATGGATCTTAGGAGATGTTAGGCAGGCTGAGGTCAGTGGCCAGGGAGAAGGGCCTGGACTGGATGCGGGAGCAACTTGCTGAGATCTTGGGTGGAGCAGTGGGTACACGTGGAGAGGAACAGCAGGCCAGACCTACACTGCGCTCTCGTCCTCCGGAACGGCTCAGTTCAGAGCAGCACATGGCGGGGGCCGTCGTATGGGTAGTTTCAGCAGAGTCAGGAAGACATCGGCCATGGCGGTGAGATCTGAGGAGTTGGCAGTTGTGGTTGATCAGAGGGAGGAGAGGCGGCCTCTTCAGGTGACGGCTGAGGTCCACTCAGCCCAGTCAGGGGTTTCAGGTGAGAAGGAAGTGCCGGATCAGCCACACTGCCTTGTTGGGCCTGAGGATGGGATAATGGCCTCTACTAGTAGGGGGCATGAATTCCGTGTTTTAACTGTGGATTCGGTTAGGCATTTAGGCACACATCATACGGGATTAGATCCTATAGAGGAAGACTTTATGATTATTGATTATTGGCCGGTGTCTGGGGAGGTGGCTGATGGTGGGGCAAACCTTGTGGTGAGTGGGTCTCCTAGAGGTCCTGTACACATTCCGGTAGGTAGGGCTGGCATTAAAGTGCGGAATAAGATGGGAAAACACCAGCCCTTTCAAGGAGGCTGGTGAGGCCCTCTAGGGCTAAAAAGAGGGTTGCTGTGGGGAAGGGATCTCGTGGGAGGGGTACTCCTAGTATATGTTAAGATCCTGTTATAAGAGAGAACTTCTCTAGCTAATCAGATGGTGAGGATATGATCCCTCCTCCCCAGGAGTATCTGTACCCAGGGGGAGGTTAGGTTTATATACGAAGAAAGAAGCACTCTACCAGGAACGAACAACAGCTCATCAGCTAGTTCTATGCCGATTTACCACCCAGGAGCAGCCTCTTTTAGACCAGAGTGCTTTTCACAGAGAAAAACTGTCCTGTAGTATATCAATCTGATCCCGCCAAGTAAGGTTAGTCCAGCCCCGAAATACCAGGCAATTCTCTTCTGAACAAAGAACATGACAACCCCAGACTATCGTTTCTGCCTCCTATGGGCCTCGTCAGTGAGATGCAGCCACATTCCTATAAGCACATTGGGCAAGGAGTCCACGTCTGGTTTACCCCATCACCCATAGGGAAACCTCCTTAGGGTCATATTAATTTGCATACGAAGAGAGAAGCGATCTACCAGGAACGAACAACAGCTCATCCGCTAGTTCTACGGCGATTTAGGTTTATCTCTGGATAGCTTTAGTCAGGCCCATCATCATGAAAATGTGGTAGAAGGTGACTGTATTTCTGATCATATTTTGTCTGGCGCTAATGCTGATTTTCCTCCAGCAGGTCAAATGGTAGCCCCTGGGGGCACAGCTCTTGAGCAGCACAGTGCGCTGGGTCCTATTGATGGTGGAGAGGAGGACTCCTTCCGCTTGGCAGACTCCTGGATGAAGTTTATTCGGCTAGATTCTGGGGATGGCCCGGTACAGGGCAAGGCACACCATTCCATGATATCGGTAGGGGGTTTTGGACACATGTCTAGGGGCAGATTGGGATCTGGTCCTGGGACATGGGCATCTGCTAAGCCTATTAAGAGGGGAGGTAGTCTGGATACACTGTCTTTTGTGGGAGATAGCTTTACGGCCGATAGGGCCAGTCTGGGCAGGGGAGCCATTAAAGGGAGTGAGCGGATACGGGAAATGCCTTCAGATTTAATTATGCCTGGCCCAAAGAGAGCTAGGGGTTTGGTGTGTGATTTATTGCCATTGCAGCCCCAGGAGCCGGCCCTAAGGGGTCGCGGACCTTTCTGTGGGGTTAATCGCACAAATGTTTGACAGGTTCCTCAGGGGAGCCCCCGTTTGGACGAAGGAACTTCGGCATCCACGGGAGCAGTGCAGACAGAGTCAAGCTTACGGAATGCACAGGATGTGGCAGCTGTGGCAGGCGAGATGGCCCGCGGGTCACTGTCAGAAAGTGTTTTAGGAGGTGTGAATGATGGGGCTATGGGCAGTATAGTTGCTGGGAATTTGATAGAAGGTTTAAGGGATCTGCTGAGGAAGATTGAATCCTCAGTGTATCATGTGGTACCCCAACCCACGGTTGCTGGAGTTTAGGGATCTGCGCCACTATTTTCCCTAGCAGAAGCATCTGGGGTCTCTATGGGAGTTGGTGTTCTGGAGGTAGGTGTTCCCTCTGTCGGTCAGATTAGTCCACGAGAGTGGTTACAGGCATCGTTCCCAAGCTTAGGGTAGCGGGTACCGCTTTGTCAAGGTCATGCCTTTGCTCGATAGGTCTGTTGGGGCTACACTTAACTAAGGAGACAAGGGAAAAAATCTGTAAAATAGAATATATAGAGCTCTTTTCTTTTCTGCCTTTGGAGCAGTCCTTTGAGGTATCTGATGATACTAAGAGGGAGGCTAGTAAAAAGAAAGAGAACAAGCGCAAAAAGAGGTACGGCAAGTTGCTGCGAACCTTTACCAACTGGTTCCAGGCATTTGTGATAAACGCCAGTGTCATGGGGGATAGATTCCCGGAACAAGGGGCTCCGTTGTTTTGTTACCTAGATGAGAATGTGGCTGCTCAACAAACGTATGGTGGTATGGCTTAGTGGACGTATGACGAGCACTTTTGTCAGCGTCTCGCCGTGAAGCCCGACATGAAATGGGACGACCTTGACATGGGTCTTTGGTTGAAAGTAATTACTCCATTGAGGGCTTCGCAACCCTTTCAGTCCGTGGCTGGTGGATCGACTACAGCCAGTTCGCCGGGGGCAGGCAGTAAGGGTTTTTGTTTTGCATTTAATGAGGGACAATGCAAATGGGGTGTCATGAATGGAGCCGCTCACTGCCGTGTCGCCGCGGCTCACGGATCTCCTCTGCATCGTTACGTTGCCTAGCAACGTGATGCGGTATCCGGCTCCCCTCCTGACGTCAGAGTCTCCCTGCCTTCAAATCTCGGCGGGAGATTTGAATCAGCGCCCGTTTGTTTTCTCTTCCTTCATTCTGACCGGACCAGTGTTAGTCTGTCCTGATGTCTCCTTCCTTGCCTGGATCTCCTTGCCTGTAAGCCACTCGGTATGTTTGCTAAACCTGCTTATGGGGATAGTTGCTTTAACTGCTGCAAAGAATACTTCATTATTTACTAAACCTGCTTTAAGTGACTTTTGCTTTATTCAAACCTGCTAAAGGAATCACTGTTTATTTGCTAACCTGCTTAAAGGGACATTTGCTTAATCCAGACCTGCTAAAGGAATCGCTGTTTATTTGCTAACCTGCTTAATGGGACATTTGCTTTATCTAGACCTGCTAAAGGAATCACTGTTTATTTGCTAACCTGCTTAAAGGGACATTTGCTTTATTCAAACCTGCTAAAGGAATCACTGTTTATTTGCTAACCTGCTTAAAGGGACATTTGCTTTATCCTGACCTGCTAAAGGAATCACTGTTTATTTGCTAACCTGCTTAATGGGACATTTGCTTTATCCTGACCTGCTAAAGGAATCACTGTTTATTTGCTAACCTGCTTAAAGGGACATTTGCTTAATCCAGACCTGTTAAAGGAATCACTGTTTATTTGCTAACCTGCTTAAAGGGACATTTGCTTAATCCAGACCTGCTAAAAGGAATCGCTGTTTATTTGCTAACCTGCTTAAAGGGACATTTGCTTTATCCTGACCTGTTAAAGGAATCACTGTTTATTTGCTAAACCTGCTTAAAGGGACATTTGCTTAATCCAGACCTGCTAAAAGGAATCGCTGTTTATTTGCTAACCTGCTTAATGGGACATTTGCTTTATCCTGACCTGTTAAAGGAATCACTGTTTATTTGCTAACCTGCTTAATGGGACATTTGCTTTATCCTGACCTGTTAAAGGAATCACTGTTTATTTGCTAAACCTGCTTAAAGGGACATTTGCTTTATCCAGACCTGCTAAAGGAATCACTGTTTATTTGCTAACCTGCTTAAAGGGACATTTGCTTTATCCAGACCTGTTAAAGGAATCACTGTTTATTTGCTAACCTGCTTAATGGGACATTTGCTTAATCCAGACCTGCTAAAGGAATCACTGTTTATTTGCTAACCTGCTTAAAGGGACATTTGCTTAATCCAGACCTGCTAAAGGAATCACTGTTTATTTGCTAACCTGCTTAAAGGGACATTTGCTTTATCCTGACCTGTTAAAGGAATCACTGTTTATTTGCTAACCTGCTTAAAGGGACATTTGCTTTATCCTGACCTGTTAAAGGAATCACTGTTTATTTGCTAACCTGCTTAATGGGACATTTGCTTAATCCAGACCTGCTAAAGGAATCACTGTTTATTTGCTAACCTGCTTAATGGGACATTTGCTTAATCCAGACCTGCTAAAGGAATCACTGTTTATTTGCTAACCTGCTTAAAGGGACATTTGCTTTATCCTGACCTGTTAAAGGAATCACTGTTTATTTGCTAAACCTGCTTAAAGGGACATTTGCTTTATCCAGACCTGCTAAAGGAATCACTGTTCATTTGCTAACCTGCTTAAAGGGACATTTGATTTTTCCTGACCTGCTAAAAAGAATCCTGTTTGTTTGTAAAACCTGCTTAAAGGGACATTTGCTTTTCTCATACCTACTAAAAGGATCTCTGTTTGTTTTCTAACCTGCTTAAAGGGACATTTGCTTTATTCAGACCTGCTAAAAGGAATCACTGTTTATTTGCTAACCTGCTTAAAGGGACATTTACTTTATCCAGACCTGCTAAAAGGAATCTCTGTTTATTTGCTAACCTTCTTAAAGGGACACTTGCTTTATCCAGATCTGCTAAAAGGATTATCTGTTTGTTTGCTATCCTGCTTACAAGGACATTTATTATTCACTTGCTAAAAGGAAATTCACTTGGTTTTATTTATCTCCTTAAAAGGACATTTGCTTTTCTTAAACCTGAGTGGGTGACGTCCTGGATATTTCTCAGTGTGCTAGCGTGTGTTTTTACTTTTCACGCTAGCAGTTGGGTTGAATCCTGGGCTGGTCCTTTATGGCTGACATTACAAACGGGCCATAAAATGGACCCCACTGAATTATCCATGGCCGTGACCCACCAGGGACAGTTATTGGGATCTCATGCTACTCACTTGCAATTCTTGGACGCAAAGTTGGATCAGATAACTGCTTTACTTCAGAACATGGCTGCTCCTATACCTCCTAATCCTATTCCTTTGGATCCCTCTCCTCCTACGAATCCTACAAATCAGTCACAAGGTCAGCTCAGTCCCAGGATACCTCTTCCGGACAAATATGATGGGAATCCTGAGGATTGTAGGGGTTTTCTGAATCAGTGTCGCCTTCATTTTCGGAATAGTCCTGTTCTCTTTGCTACACCCTCCTCTAGGATCACTTTCCTTATTTCCTTAATGAAAGGTAGAGCCTTAGCCTGGGTATCACCTTTGCTTGAAAAGAATGATCCTATACTCCAGGATGTGGATACATTCCTCTCTGTCTTTTCAAATGTCTTCGATAAACCTGGGAGGTCTGCCGCTGCTGAAGCTTCTCTTCTAGACTTACGACAAGGTGGTCAACCTGTATCTCAATATGCCATTGAATTTCGCACTCTAGCTTCTGAGACTACTTGGAATCAAGGAGCTCTTAGAGCAGCTTTTCGCAAAGGACTCTCTGAACGTCTCAAAGATGAGTTGTTCTATCGTGAACTTCCAGAATCTCTAGAAGCTCTGATAAATCTTTGTATTTGCCTCGATTCCAGATACCGCGAACGCCAACAAGAAAGAGAGAGAAGTCAGAAAGCTTCTATTCAACCTTTTCGTCTGGTACCTCGCTTCTCTAACCCTTTAACTCCCGCCTCTCCATCTTCCGATCAGGCTGAACCAATGGAAATAGGCACCATTAAATTAACTGAAACTGAACGTCTGAGGAGACGCTCTCTTGGATTGTGTTTATACTGTGGCCTTAAAGGACATTTATGAGCAGTTATGTAATTCATGCTAAAATCAGCCTCAAGTAAACCAAGAGAATGTCAGCACCTTCTCCTTGCTCCAGGACATAACACAGGAGTTGTGGGTGCATCTCTCTAATAAGGCAGAGTTAGATGTGTGTCCTACCTCAGGCCTCACCACAACTGAGCAGTGACTGAATCCCCTTGGCTGTCAGTAACAAATAAAGAGCCCGATCCGATATGCAGTGTCGCCCGCAAAAGCCGGCTACGCCAAATTTTGCACTGGTACTGTAATTCTATTGGCTGATTAGAATAGCCAATCGAATTACAGTAGCTCTTATTCTATTGGCTATTCAAATCAGCCAATAGAATTAAAGTAGCTCTCATCCGATTGGCTGATTTGAATTTGAAGGCTCAAATCAGCCAATAGGAATTCAAGGGACGCCATTTTTAATCTCGTACCTTGAATTCCTATTCAGTGTACAGCGGAGATCGTATGAAGAGGATCCTCCACGCTCCATGGCTCCGGTCTTCAGTTCCAGCGTCACTGATCCTCAGTTCCAGCATCGCCGGTCTTCAGTTCCAGAGAGGACGGTCTTTAGCTCCGCGGTCATCGGTCTTCAACTCCTCCGCTCCACGCCGGCTGGTTCCTGGAAGAAAAAGAGGTCGCCGCCTGGAACAGGACCTTCTCTGCCGGTCTTCAGGACAGGTAAGGACCACTTGGGGGTTAGACTTAGGTTTTTTTAAG
The DNA here is from genome assembly GCF_027579735.1 of Bombina bombina. Classification (NCBI taxonomy): domain Eukaryota; kingdom Metazoa; phylum Chordata; class Amphibia; order Anura; family Bombinatoridae; genus Bombina; species Bombina bombina. The sequence goes on from NW_026512624.1 coordinate 214,604, forward strand.
GGGGGATCAGGTGGGTTTTAGAGTAGGGGTGTGTGGGTGGTGGGTTGTAATGGGGGGGTTGTTCTTTTTTTTTACAGGTAAAAGAGCTGATTACTTTGGGGCAATGCCCCGCAAAAGGCCCTTTTAAGGGCTGGTAATAGAGCTGATTACTTTTTTAATTTAGTTTAGGGTAGGGACATTTTTTTATTTTGGGGGGCTTTGTTATTTTATTAGGGGGCTTAGATTAGGTGTAATTAGCTTAAAATTCTTGTAATCTTTTTTTATTTTTTGTAATTTAGTGTTTGTTTGTTTTTTGTAATTTAGTTTAGTGTATTTAACTGTATTTTAGTTGAGATAGCGCTGCAGAATCTGTTGGCGCTCTACAAATACCTAATAATAATAATAATAATTGTAGTTTAGTTAATTAATTTATTGATAGTGTAGGGTTAGGTGTAATGGTAACTTAGGTTAGGTTTTATTTTACAGGTAAATTGGTAATTATTTTAACTAGGTAGCTATTAAATAGTTATTAACTATTTAATAGCTATTGTACCTAGTTAAAATAAATACAAAGTTACCTGTAAAATAAATATAAACCCTAAAATAGCCACAATGTAATTATTAATTATATTGTAGCTATCTTAGGGTTTATTTTATAGGTAAGTATTTTAAATAGGATTAATTTAGTTAATATTATTAATATTATTTAGATTTATTTTAATAATAATTAAAAGGACAGTAAACCTTAAAAATAATGTTATATAATTCTGCACATAGTGCAGAATTATATAACATTATATTAGCCAAACATTTATAAAACATAATTTCCCCTATTAATAATTTCCCCTGTCACAGGAGCGAGCTGCACTTAGTCTTATGGCGCGGTCGGGCCGGGCTGTGACTATACAGCTGGCCCGATGCGCTGAGTAAATATAACAGACCCGCTCAGCAGAGAGCAGAGAGCGGGTCTGTGAAACAGCGTTTTTTTAAAAAATTAATAGGGGAAATTATGTTTTATAAAGTTTGGCTAATATAATGTTATATAATTCTGCACTATGTGCAGAATTATATAACATTATTTTTAAAGTTTACTGACACTTTAAGTTAGGGGGTGTAAGGGTTAGACTTAGGTTTAGTGGTTAATATATTTAATATAGGTGGTGGTGGTGTAGGGGGATTAGATTAGGGGTTAATAATTTTAATATAGGTGGCGGCGGCGGTGTAGGGGGATTAGATTAGGGGTTAATAATTTTAATATAGGTGGCGGCGGTGTAGGGGGATCATATTGGGGTTAATATAGTTAATGTAGGTGGTGGCAGCGTAGGGGGCTCACATTAGGGGGTAATCATTTTAATATAGGTGGCGGCGGTGTAGGGGGATCACATTAGGGGGTAAGACATTAAATGTAGCTGGCGGCAGTGTAGGGGGATCAGATTAGGGGGTAATACATATAATATAGGTGGCGGCAGTGTAGGGGGATCAGATTAGGGGGTAATACATTTAATATAGGTGGCGGCAGTGTAGGGGGATCAGATTAGGGGGTAATACATTTAATAAAGGTGGCGGCAGTGTAGGGGGATCAGATTAGGGGGTAATACATTTAATATAGGTGGCGGCAGTGTAGGGGGATCAGATTAAGGGGTAATACATTTAATATAGGTGGCGGCGGTGTAGGGGGCTCAGATTAGGGGGTAGGACATTTAATGTAGCTGGCGGCGGGGTCCGGGAGCGGCAGTTTAGGGGTTAATACATTTATTGTTAGGAGTGAGAGGGGGGATTGCGGATAGAGGGGTATACGTGTCGGGTTATTTTTGGGAGGTGTGTTAGACAGTAACGGAGATTTTATACTTTAGTTAGTTTTTTTTATCCGGCGGCAGTTTCTAAAGTGCCGTAAGTCACTGGCGACTCCAGAAATTTGTACTTACGCTTATTTCTGGACATCGCTAGTTTGTCCGACTTACGGCACTTTAGCAACTGCCGGTGCCGTATATGTGATAGCTCGATGTGCAAGCTGAAACTACGGGCGGCACAGGTTTCCACGCTTGCGCCGAAACCTGCGCTGTATATCGGATTGCGCCCAAAGCGTTTTAACCCCCCACACATGTATATGATTATATATTTATGTTTTAATATGTACAGCTGTGCTCAAAAGTTTGCATACCCTGGCAGAAATTTGTGACATTTTGGCATTGATTTTGCAAATACGACCGATCATGCCAAACAACTGTCTTTTCTTTAAGGATAGTGATCATATTAAGCCGTTTATTATCATATAGTTGTTTGGCTCCTTTTTAAATCGTAATGATAACAGAAATCATTTTAGTTCTGATCAAAAGTTTACAAACCCTGGAATGTTTGGTCTTGTTACAGACACAGGTTAAAACATCTGTGGCTTTTTAAACTGCAATTAGTGTCTGTATATAAATAGTCAATGAGTTTGCTAGCTCTCACCTACATGCACTGAGCAGGCTAGATACTGAGCCATGGGGAGCAGAAAAGAACGGTCAAAAGACCTGCGTAACAAGGTAAAGGAACTTTATAAACATGGAAAAGGATAGAAAAAATATCCAAAGCCTTAAAAATGCAGTACAACAGAGACTTGGCACAATAGTTAATTCATGAGTTGGTACCTATGAAACTCAGGTTTGATTTCTGGGTATCGAATATTTTTATATATTTTACTTTATAACTTTCATTAGAAGTTAAACTTGTATTTGTATTTCAATTTGTATTCATTTGTAATTGTACAAAACTCCCTATGTTTCAATATGAAGCATAATGAATGGCCCTGCAAACGGAGGCACTTAGGAGGAGGGGCCTCTTGACCTAGTGGGAGGAGAAAAGCTGGTATTGAGAGTAGGCGGGTCTAGGTGAAGGAAGTAGGGAATGTTACGGCATTTTGGCGCCATTAATTAATTCGATTCCCTCATGGATCTTGAGAAGATGTTAGGCAGGCTGAGGTCAGTGGCCAGGGAGAAGGGCCCGGACTGGATGCGGGAGCAACTTGCTGAGATCTTGGGTGGAGCAGTGGGTACACGTGGAGAGGAACAGCAGGCCAGACCTACACGGCGCTCTCGTCCTCCGGAACGGCTCAGTTCAGAGCAGCACACGGCGGGGGCCGTCGTATGGGTAGTTTCAGCAGAGTCAGGAAGACATCGGCCATGGCGGTGAGATCTGAGGAGTTGGCAGTTGTGGTTGATCAGAGGGAGGAGAGGCGGCCTCTTCAGGTGACGGCTGAGGTCCACTCAGCCCAGTCAGGGGTTTCAGGTGAGAAGGAAGTGCCGGATCAGCCACACTGCCTTGTTGGGCCTGAGGATGGGATAATGGCCTCTACTAGTAGGGGGCATGAATTCCGTGTTTTAACTGTGGATTCGGTTAGGCATTTAGGCACACATCATATGGGATTAGATCCTATAGAGGAAGACTTTATGATTATTGATTATTGGCCGGTGTCTGGGGAGGTGGCTGATGGTGGGGCAAACCTTGTGGTGAGTGGGTCCCCTAGAGGTCCTCTACACATTCCGGTAGGTAGGGCTGGCATTAAAGTGCGGAATAAGATGGGAAAACACCAGCCCTTTCAAGGAGGCTGGTGAGGCCCTCTAGGGCTAAAAAGAGGGTTGCTGTGGGGAAGGGATCTCGTGGGAGGGGTACTCCTAGTATATGTTCAGATCCTGTTATAAGAGAGAACTTCTCTAGCTAATCAGATGGCGAGGATATGATCCCTCCTCCCCAGGAGTATCTGTACCCAGGGGGAGGTTAGGTTTATATACGAAGAAAGAAGCACTCTACCAGGAACGAACAACAGCTCATCAGCTAGTTCTATGCCGATTTACCACCCAGGAGCAGCCTCTTTTAGACCAGAGTGCTTTTCACAGAGAAAAACTGTCCTGTAGTATATCAATCTGATCCCGCCAAGTAAGGTTAGTCCAGCCCCGAAATACCAGGCAATTCTCTTCTGAACAAAGAACATGACAACCCCAGACTATCGTTTCTGCCTCCTATGGGCCTCGTCAGTGAGGTGCAGCCACATTCCTATAAGCACATTGGGCAAGGAGTCCACGTCTGGTTTACCCCATCACCCATAGGGAAACCTCCTTAGGGTCATATTAATTTGCATACGAAGAGAGAAGCGATCTACCAGGAACGAACAACAGCTCATCCGCTAGTTCTACGGCGATTTAGGTTTATCTCTGGATAGCTTTAGTCAGGCCCATCATCATGAAAATTTGGTAGAAGGTGACTGTATTTCTGATCATATTTTGTCTGGCGCTAATGCTGATTTTCCTCCAGCAGGTCAAATGGTAGCCCCTGGGGGCACAGCTCTTGAGCAGCACAGTGCGCTGGGTCCTATTGATGGTGGAGAGGAGGACTCCTTCCGCTTGGCAGACTCCTGGATGAAGTTTATTCGGCTAGATTCTGGGGATGGCCCGGTACAGGGCAAGGCACACCATTCCATGATATCGGTAGGGGGTTTTGGACACATGTCTAGGGGCAGATTGGGATCTGGTCCTGGGACATGGGCATCTGCTAAGCCTATTAAGAGGGGAGGTAGTCTGGATACACTGTCTTTTGTGGGAGATAGCTTTACGGCCGATAGGGCCAGTCTGGGCAGGGGAGCCATTAAAGGGAGTGAGCGGATACGGGAAATGCCTTCAGATTTAATTATGCCTGGCCCAAAGAGAGCTAGGGGTTTGGTGTGTGATTTATTGCCATTGTAGCCCCAGGAGCCGGCCCTAAGGGGTCGCGGACCTTTCTGTGGGGTTAATCGTACAAATGTTTGATAGGTTCCTCAGGGAAGCCCCCGTTTGGACGAAGGAACTTCGGCATCCACAGGAGCAGTGCAGACAGAGTCAATCTTACGGAATGCACAGGATGTGGCAGCTGTGGCAGGCGAGATGGCCCGCGGGTCACTGTCAGAAAGTGTTTTAGGAGGTGTGAATGATGGGGCTATGGGCAGTATAGTTGCTGGGAATTTGATAGAAGGTTTAAGGGATCTGCTGAGGAAGATTGAATCCTCAGTGTATCATGTGGTACCCCAACCCACGGTTGCTGGAGTTTAGGGATCTGCGCCACTGGTTTCCCTAGCAGAAGCATCTGGGGTCTCTATGGGAGTTGGTGTTCTGGAGGTAGGTGTTCCCTCTGTCGGTCAGATTAGTCCACGAGAGTGGTTACGGGCATCGTTCCCAAGCTTAGGGTAGCAGGTACCGCTTTGTCAAGGTCATGCCTTTGCTCGATAGGTCTGTTGGGGCTACACTTAACTAAGGAGACAAGGGAAAAAATCTGTAAAATAGAATATATAGAGCTCTTTTCTGCCTTTGGAGCAGTCCTTTGAGGTATCTGATGATACTAAGAGGGAGGCTAGTAAAAAGAAAGAGAACAAGCGCAAAAAGAGGTACGGCAAGTTGCTGCGAACCTTTACCAACTGGTTCCAGGCATTTGTGATAAACGCCAGTGTCATGGGGGATAGATTCCCGGAACAAGGGGCTCCGTTGTTTTGTTACCTAGATGAGAATGTGGCTGCTCAACAAACGTATGGTGGTATGGCTTAGTGGACGTATGACGAGCACTTTTGTCAGCGTCTCGCCGTGAAGCCCGACATGAAATGGGACGACCTTGACATGGGTCTTTGGTTGAAAGTAATTACTCCATTGAGGGCTTCGCAACCCTTTCAGTCCGTGGCTGGTGGATCGACTACAGCCAGTTCGCCGGGGGCAGGCAGTAAGGGTTTTTGTTTTGCATTTAATGAGGGACAATGCAAATGGGGTGTCATGAATGGAGCCGCTCACTGCCATGTCGCCGCGGCTCACGGATCTCCTCTGCATCGTTACGTTGCCTGTAAGCCACTCGGTATGTTTGCTAAACCTGCTTATGGGGATAGTTGCTTTAACTGCTGCAAAGAATACTTCATTATTTACTAAACCTGCTTTAAGTGACTTTTGCTTTATTCAAACCTGCTAAAGGAATCACTGTTTATTTGCTAACCTGCTTAATGGGACATTTGCTTAATCCAGACCTGCTAAAGGAATCACTGTTTATTTGCTAACCTGCTTAATGGGACATTTGCTTAATCCAGACCTGCTAAAGGAATCACTGTTTATTTGCTAACCTGCTTAATGGGACATTTGCTTAATCCAGACCTGCTAAAGGAATCACTGTTTATTTGCTAACCTGCTTAAAGGGACATTTGCTTTATCCTGACCTGTTAAAGGAATCACTGTTTATTTGCTAAACCTGCTTAAAGGGACATTTGCTTTATCCAGACCTGCTAAAGGAATCACTGTTCATTTGCTAACCTGCTTAAAGGGACATTTGCTTTTTCCTGACCTGCTAAAAAGAATCCTGTTTGTTTGTAAAACCTGCTTAAAGGGACATTTGCTTTTCTCATACCTACTAAAAGGATCTCTGTTTGTTTTCTAACCTGCTTAAAGGGACATTTGCTTTATTCAGACCTGCTAAAAGGAATCGCTGTTTATTTGCTAACCTGCTTAAAGGGACATTTACTTTATCCAGACCTGCTAAAAGGAATCTCTGTTTATTTGCTAACCTTCTTAAAGGGACACTTGCTTTATCCAGATCTGCTAAAAGGATTATCTGTTTGTTTGCTATCCTGCTTACAAGGACATTTATTATTCACTTGCTAAAAGGAAATTCACTTGGTTTTATTTATCTCCTTAAAAGGACATTTGCTTTTCTTAAACCTGAGTGGGTGACGTCCTGGATATTTCTCAGTGTGCTAGCGTGTGTTTTTACTTTTCACGCTAGCAGTTGGGTTGAATCCTGGGCTGGTCCTTTATGGCTGACATTACAAACCGGCCATAAAATGGACCCCACTGAATTATCCATGGCCGTGACCCACCAGGGACAGTTATTGGGATCTCATGCTACTCACTTGCAATTCTTGGACGCAAAGTTGGATCAGATAACTGCTTTACTTCAGAACATGGCTGCTCCTATACCTCCTAATCCTATTCCTTTGGATCCCTCTCCTCCTACGAATCCTACAAATCAGTCACAAGGTCAGCTCAGTCCCAGGATACCTCTTCCGGACAAATATGATGGGAATCCTGAGGATTGTAGGGGTTTTCTGAATCAGTGTCGCCTTCATTTTCGGAATAGTCCTGTTCTCTTTGCTACACCCTCCTCTAGGATCACTTTCCTTATTTCCTTAATGAAAGGTAGAGCCTTAGCCTGGGTATCACCTTTGCTTGAAAAGAATGATCCTATACTCCAGGATGTGGATACATTCCTCTCTGTCTTTTCAAATGTCTTCGATAAACCTGGGAGGTCTGCCGCTGCTGAAGCTTCTCTTCTAGACTTACGACAAGGTGGTCAACCTGTATCTCAATATGCCATTGAATTTCGCACTCTAGCTTCTGAGACTACTTGGAATCAAGGAGCTCTTAGAGCAGCTTTTCGCAAAGGACTCTCTGAACGTCTCAAAGATGAGTTGGTCTATCGTGAACTTCCAGAATCTCTAGAAGCTCTGATAAATCTTTGTATTTGCCTCGATTCCAGATACCGCGAACGCCAACAAGAAAGAGAGAGAAGTCAGAAAGCTTCTATTCAACCTTTTCGTCTGGTACCTCGCTTCTCTAACCCTTTAACTCCCGCCTCTCCATCTTCCGATCAGGCTGAACCAATGGAAATAGGCACCATTAAATTAACTGAAACTGAACGTCTGAGGAGACGCTCTCTTGGATTGTGTTTATACTGTGGCCTTAAAGGACATTTATTAAAAGATTGTCCTACCAGACCGTTAAAAGCCAGGGCTTAACTTCTGTCCAGGGAGCTAAGTTAAGCCAAATAGGATCTCACTCCCTTAATAATAAACTTTTTGTTCCGGTTACTCTTCAAGTTGGAGGAGACAAGATTCATACTCAAGCCCTTGTGGACTCTGGTGCTGGAGGAGTCTTCATCAATTCCACATTTGTAACTACTCACTCAATTCCATTTTGCAAAAAGGAGTATTCGATTCCTGTCTCCACTGTTAGTGGAGATACTTTGGGTCCCGGACTTATCCAGTTTGCTACCAGACCCATTCTCTTTTCTGTAGGAATTCTTCATTCAGAGACTATATGTTTTGACGTAATCTCGACTCCTCAATTTCCCATAATTTTGGGTCTTCCCTGGCTCCAGTTACATAATCCTGTATTCTCTTGGACTCTGTATTCTCGTGCCTCTCACTATTGCTCTCACAATTAATACCTCTGGGTCGTTACCCGCACCTTATCAAGATTATGTTGATGTCTTTTCCAAGAAAGAAGCTGAACGGCTTCCCCCACATCGTCCTTTTGACTGCTCCATTGATCTACTTCCTGGGGCAACCTGCCCTCGTGGCAAGACGTATCCACTCTCAAGGCCTGAGAATGCTGCCTTAGAGGAATATATCCAAGATAGTTTGGCTAGAGGTTTTATTCGACCTTCCTCTTCTCCTCTAGGGGCAGGATTCTTTTTTGTGGGAAAAAAGGATGGAGGTCTACGACCTTGTATTGATTACCGGGGTTTGAATCAAATCACAGTCAAGAACAGTTACCCTCTGCCTCTTATTCCTGAACTGTTTTCTTATCTTCAAGGAGCTACAATTTTTACCAAACTGGACCTTCGTGGTGCTTATAACCTTATTCGTATGCGCAAAGGTGACGAATGGAAGACAGCCTTCAACACTCGATTTGGGCATTATGAATATCTGGTCATGCCTTTTGGGCTGTGTAATGCCCCTGCTGTTTTTCAACACTTTGTAAATGAGATTTTTCGGGATTTTTTGAACTCCTTCTTCATTATCTACCTTGACGATATTTTAATTTTTTCCCACGATTATCAAGATCATGTACACCACGTCAGGAAGGTTCTGCAACGATTACGAGACAATCATCTATTCGCCAAGTTGGAGAAATGTTCATTTCATCAAAGATCCATATCCTTCTTGGGTTATGTAATATCTGAATCTGGATTTGAAATGGATCCGAACAAGCTTTCTTCCATTTTGGACTGGCCTAGACCTGATTCTCTTAAGGCCCTACAACGGTTTCTTGGCTTCGCCAATTATTACAGGAAATTTATCAAAGGATTTGCTACTATTTCTACTCCCCTTACGTCACTCACTAGAAAGGGACAAGATTGTAAAGAATGGTCCCCAGAGGCTATTAAGGCCTTTGAATCTCTCATAAAGGCCTTTTCTTCTGCACCCATACTCCGTCATCCAAATCCGGATTTTCAATTTATCCTAGAAGTGGATGCTTCTTCTGTTGCTGCTGGGGCTGTTCTTTCTCAACGAATACCTGACGCGGGTAAGATTCATCCTGTAGGTTTCTTTTCCAAGAAATTTACTTCTTCTGAATTAAATTATGACGTTGGCAATAAAGAGTTATTAGCCATCAAGATGGCTTTGGACGAATGGAGGCATTGGTTGGAGGGCACTACCTTTCCATTTTCCATACTCACGGATCATAAAAATCTTCTTTATCTTCAAACTGCCAAACGATTGAATTCCAGACAAGCTCGTTGGTCTTTATTCTTTTCACGTTTTAACTACAATCTTTCCTATATACCTGGTTCTAAGAATATAAAGGCAGATGCCTTATCCAGACAGTTTCAATCTACCTCTACTCCAGAATCTGGTACCATACTTCAACCACAGGAAGTCATAGCTCAATTATCAATCTCTTGTTTACAGGACTTACAGTCTGCTCAAAAGGACTTTCCTTCATCCCTCAAACCTCCTGACGGTTTATTATTTGTTCCTGAACGTCTCCGTCCAAAGATTCTACATTGGGCTCATGATAGTCCTCTCTCTGGACATCCTGGCATCAGTAACACGACTCGGAATCTCAAACAGTATGTCTGGTGGCCTACTCTCACTCAAGATGTTAAAGATTATGTCTCTGTTTGCACACAATGTGCTACAAATAAAACTCCTCGTCAACTTCCTTCTGGTTTACTTCAACCTTTACCCATTCCTCACCAGCCTTGGACCCATTTATACATGGATTTTATTACCTACCTCTTTCTGCTGGAAACAACACTATTTTAGTGGTGGTCGACAGGTTTACTAAGTCTGCTCATTTCATTCCTTTGCCTGGTCTTCCATCTGCCAAGGGACTTTCTGAGCTTTTTCTTTTGCATATCGTGAAATTACATGGGTTTCCTATTGACATTGTCTCCGATAGAGGGGTACAATTTGTTTCTCGGTTCTGGAGATGGCTTTGCAAACATTTTGGCACTACAGTCTCTTTATCAACTTCTCATCATCCACAGTCTAACGGCCAAACCGAGAGAGTAAACCAGTGTCTGGAGACTTACCTGAGACATTATGTGGACCATCATCATTCTAATTGGACTTGTTATCTTCCTTAGGCGGAGTTGGCCCATAATGCTCGTTACAATTCATCTCTTCGCTCTTCCCCCTTTTTTGCAGCGTACGGATTTCAACCCAGAACATTTCCTCTGTATACTTCTTCTTCTGAAAATCCTGCTTCCGATCAAACTGCTCGGAGATTAACTCGACATTGGCGTAAGATACGTGTTCTTCTTTTCAAAGCCTCTAATCGATACAAGTTTTTTGCTGATCGCAGACGGAAGAAGGCTCCTAATTTTCGTCCTGGAGATAAGGTTTGGATTTCTACTCGTCACCTTCATCTCAAACAACCTTCTATCAAATTGGGGCCACAATATGTGGGTCCTTTCCGAATACTGGGTCAAGTTTGTTCTACTGCATACCGTGTTGCTCTTCCCAAGACTCTCAAAGCTCACCCTGTTTTCCATGTTTCTCTCCTGAAACCGGTGAGATCTAATAGATTTTCTAAATCTCTGCCCAAAGCATCTCCTCTCTTGGCACAGGGACAGCCTGAGTTTGAGGTTGCTCACATTTTGGATTCCAAACTTCGTGGCAGGAAACTATACTCTCATCCATTGGAAGGGTTATCCTGTCACGGAGCGAACCTGGGAACCAGCCCAGCATGTACACGCCCCTGCTTTGATTAAGGCCTTTCACAAAGCTTATCCTGCTAGGCCTGGTCCTGTCCCCCGGAGGGGTCCTTGAGGGGGGGGTGCTGTCATGAATGGAGCCGCTCACTGCCGTGTCGCCGCGGCTCACGGATCTCCTCTGCATCATTACGTTGCCTAGCAACGTGACGCGGTATCCGGCTCCCCTCCTGACGTCAGAGTCTCCCTGCCTTCAAATCTCGGCGGGAGATTTGAATCAGCGCCCGTTTGTTTTTTTCTTCATACATTCTGACCGGACCAGTGTTAGTCTGTCCTGATGTCTCCTTCCTTGCCTGGATCTCCTTGCCTGTAAGCCACTCGGTATGTTTGCTAAACCTGCTTATGGGGATAGTTGCTTTAACTGCTGCAAAGAATACTTCATTATTTACTAAACCTGCTTTAAGTGACTTTTGCTTTATTCAAACCTGCTAAAGGAATCACTGTTTATTTGCTAACCTGCTTAATGGGACATTTGCTTAATCCAGACCTGCTAAAGGAATCACTGTTTATTTGCTAACCTGCTTAAAGGGACATTTGCTTTATCCTGACCTGTTAAAGGAATCACTGTTTATTTGCTAAACCTGCTTAAAGGGACATTTGCTTTATCCAGACCTGCTAAAGGAATCACTGTTCATTTGCTAACCTGCTTAAAGGGACATTTGCTTTTTCCTGACCTGCTAAAAAGAATCCTGTTTGTTTGTAAAACCTGCTTAAAGGGACATTTGCTTTTCTCATACCTACTAAAAGGATCTCTGTTTGTTTTCTAACCTGCTTAAAGGGACATTTGCTTTATTCAGACCTGCTAAAAGGAATCGCTGTTTATTTGCTAACCTGCTTAAAGGGACATTTACTTTATCCAGACCTGCTAAAAGGAATCTCTGTTTATTTGCTAACCTTCTTAAAGGGACACTTGCTTTATCCAGATCTGCTAAAAGGATTATCTGTTTGTTTGCTATCCTGCTTACAAGGACATTTATTATTCACTTGCTAAAAGGAAATTCACTTGGTTTTATTTATCTCCTTAAAAGGACATTTGCTTTTCTTAAACCTGAGTGGGTGACGTCCTGGATATTTCTCAGTGTGTTAGCGTGTGTTTTTACTTTTCACGCTAGCAGTTGGGTTGAATCCTGGGCTGGTCCTTTACGGCTGACATGGGGAAATACCTGCAAATTTCGGCACGAATGTTCGGGTTGTGGAGGCAACCATGCCTTTGCTAAGTGTATTAAAAAAGAAAAAGGCCCTGGGAAGTCCGATCTGCCTGAAAAAGGGGGTGCCCCTGGTCAGGGTGGAGAGGATGGAGCGTTAGCTAGGTTGTTACACCAATAAAAGGGGTTGTTTGGAAAAGGCAGCGGTTTTGAGTTTGTTTTTTTTATGCCCTCAGTCGGGGGGGTTGGAGTTATTTGCGGGCGATTTGAAGTCCGCGAGGGATTGGCCTTAGGTGGTTCATGAGAAACTTATGAAAGAGGTTGAATTGGGCAGGATGGACGGTCCTTTTAGTTCTTTGACTTTTCCCAGGATTACGAATATCTCTTTTGGGTGTGGTCCCAAAACGGGAGCCCGGAAAATTCCAGCTTATCCATCATTTCTTATTCAAAGGGAAATTCAGTCAACGATGGTATTCCTACTGACCTAGTTTCATCTGCTGATGAACTGGGTCTGGTTACGGATGCTGCTGGGAGCATGGGTTTTGGTGCTATTTTTGGAAATGAGTGGTGTGCCTTGGAATGGCCCAGGGCTTTGAAGGAGAGTGATTTGGTTAAGAATTTTGGAAATTCAATCAACAATGGTATTCCTACTGACCTAGTTTCATCTGCTGATGAACTGGGTCTGGTTACGAATGCTGTTGGAGCAAGGGTTTCGGTGCTATATTTGGAAATGAGTGGTGCGCTTGGAAGGAGAGTGATTTGGTTAAAAATTTGGTGTTTCTGGAGCTCTTTCCAATTCTGGTGTCCCTTTTTGTGTGGAGCTCTAATTTGAGGGATAGGTCGGTCTTGTTCTCCACTGATAACTTGGGAGTGGTGTTGGCTATTAATTGTTTACACTCATCTTTTTCTCCTGTAGTCCGTTTATTGAGAGTTTTTGTTCTGCAATTTATGAGGTTGAATGTATTGGTTAGGGCCCAACATTTGCCGGGAGTTAAAAACTCAATTGCTGATGCACTTTCTCTTTTACAGTGGTGGCGTTTTGGAGACCTGGCTCCGCTGGCGGACAGCGTGGGGAAGGACGTCCCAGAAGCATTGTGGGCCCTTGGTACAGAGGACTTGCCGATCTGGTAAGAAGCTCCTTGGCTCTGAGTTCTTAGAGAGCCTATTCTAAGGTTTGGTCGGCCTGGGAGGCATTGCTTTAAAATCAAGGGATGGAAGAGGGAAACAAATAACAGAAATGATTCCAGCCTCTGAATTAATAAAAAACCTTTATTCTTTCATGTAGGGTTTCAGGCCTGCATTAGGCCCTTAGTCATGTATGATAGAGGGAGACCCAGCTTGCCAGAGGGTACTACTGGAATGAATATGGAAGCTTGAGAACCTTTCTCTCTCATCTGTCGACAAATGCATGGCCGCTCTGTGATTCCGTTGCTGAATGTAGGCGACCTTACTAAATCCTTTGTGTTCGTCAGATTGTGAAAGGGCTCAAGAAAAACCGGGGTAAGGGTGACGGCCGTCATCCAGTTTCTTTTTCCTTATTGTCGAAAGTATGGGACAGGTCACCGTATGAAGTTGTGCTTTTTCAGACGGCTTTGGCTTTAGCCTTTTTCTGCACTTTCTGCATTTCGGAATTGATCAATAGATCACAGGGAGCTCATGGTGGTTTGTGTGTATCTGATGTAGTTGTTACGGACTCACGGAAATCCAAGACAAATCAGTTGGGTAGGGGTGCTTCGGAATTGTTTTTCCCTATGGGGATGGATATATGCCCGTGCCTTGCACTGCGAAGGTTTATGAGACATAGGCCTTTCATGGGAGGTTCATTGCTAGTGCATGAAGACGGCAGGGCTCTTTCTCAGTTTCAGTTTAGGGAGGTTTTGGGGAGGGCCCTTGTGAATTTGGATTTGGATCCTAGAGATTTCAGTACTCACTCATTTAGGATGGGGGCTGCAATGGAGGCGGCAACTTTGGGGTTGAGTGAGGCTGTCATCAGGGGTGTTGGGAGATGGCAGTCTAATTGTTTTCATTCTTATGTTCGTCCACAGTTTCAGGTTTAACAGCGGTGGTTTAAGTGTTTCTTTGTTCTTTTATAGATCCGATTCATGTTTGGGTGTTGGGCCACTCTTTACTGTTTACTGGGCGGAGAGAGCGGCCTCGTTTAAGGAGAATGGACTTCAGCTTGGTTTTTAGCAAGGACAAGGTTTTGTTTCTGTGGTTTGGGATACGGGGCCTCCATTGGGACCAACTTTTGTGTACTGTGTTGGATCATGCGAGATGTTTTCCCTCTCCAAATATTCTGCTGGTTCATGCGGGTGGTAATGATCTGGGATTCTTGCCTCAGAAACAGTTGGTGAGGCAGATTAAGAAGGATTGTGCGAGGTTGAAGGTTTTATTTCCCAACTTGTTGATTGTGTGGCCCAGTATAGTTCCACGTTTGATCTGGAAGGCAGCCTGGGACCATTATCGCTTGAATAACAGTAGGCGTAAGGTTAACAAGCTGGTGGCTTCCTTTTTGAGGAGAATTGGGGGTGAGGTGGTTTATCATAATGACTTGGAAGATGTTGGGAGCGGTGAGTTTTATTTGGGTAATGGTGTGCATTTGAATGAGTTTGGGCTGCGGCTCTTTATTCTGAATATTCAGGAGAAGCTGAAATTATTGCTGTGAAGGGTGGCAGAACTGGAAGGGTTTGACCTGCCAGTTTTGTGGTGGGTGTGCTAGTCATCAGGGCATAAGCGTATGTATAGGATGCCGAGGTGGTTGAGAGAGGATAAAGAGATGGCTAGGAAGGGGTTGCAAAGGTCATCAGAACCTCTCAGAGGTAAGCTAGGGCACCCCAACCCAGAACCAGACTCAATGATATACGTGGGCCTACCAACCGCAAGGTGGCACTCCACATTGATACGCACTCCTGGTCCTCATATGATTTGCATGAACATCTTAAAACTAAGACGGTCAGGCGTATTCAGGATAGGAAGTATGTTAATATCTTCAAACTCTCTGTGGAAGCCAAACGGAGAGAGCTGAAGATGGGACTGGGCCGAAAAAATTCCAGCGCCCAGACACATTCCAGGTGTACTTTGGATGCGTGGAGATGCAGATCTGTTCCCGGCTGGGCCTAGAAAAGGTCTCTGGGACTTCCCCTCCTCAATCATAGGCCTATGATTAAGCGCCACTAGAGGGTGTGAAATGCGTCAGGCTGTTGTCCTATCCACCTCCCTTGTCTTGTGTCTTGCCAGAGATTGTATTTTAGACTTTTCCATTAAAGTTTATTTTTTTTATTGCACCTTTTTGGAAGTAGTGCCTACTTTTCCTTTTTCCTTGCATAAGGTTAAAGGATCCACAACGCGCAGGAATTTGAAATCTGCATACCAGTTCCCTGATGCACTGAAGTAGAAGTTGGGTAAGGAAGTTTCACTGGGTCGTATGGCAGGCCCCTTTAAGGAAAAAACAATACCGGGGTTGGTTATTTCACCATTAGGGGTCGTACCAAAACAGAACCCAGGGAAATTTAGGATGATTCAACACCTTTCAAATTCCTACTAAGTCGGTGAATAATGCCATCCCGGCGGAATTGAGCACAGTGCACTCAGTCAGTCGTTTGATGACGCACTAATGGTGGTGTGGAAGGCAGGATGAGGTGCCTTACTGGAAAAGTTAGATGTGGAATCGGCCTTCCGTTTATTGCCTATTTACCCAACTTCTTTATGGGTTGATTTTTCAATGGATCCTACTATGTTGATCTTTGTCTCCCCATGGGGTGTTCGATCTCTTGCGCTTACTTTGAGGCCTTCAGCACCTTCTTGCATTGGGCTGTGGCCGATGTGGCGGGGGAGGACCGAGTTGCTCATTATTTAGATTACTTTTTATTGGTAGGAAGACAGGATTCCAGGGAATGTGAGCTGTTCCTGCACACCATGAGAATTCTGATGAATAAATTTGGTGTTCCCCTGGCAGAAGAGAGAACTGAAGGTCCATGTACATGTCTTACATTCTTAGGGATAGAAATTGCCTTTGTGGCAGAGGACTCCGGCTGATAAAGTTCAGAAGGTGCTGGCGGAGTTTAGAAGAATTGCTTCTTCGGTTTTCTGCACGTTGAAAGAGCTGCAATCCCTTTTGGGTCTGCTCAACTTTGCGGGGCAAGTTATCCCTTTGGGGAGAATTTTTCTGAAAAGAATGGAGCGCTTGTTGCCGGGATGACTTCCCCGAAGGCAAGGATCGCGGTTAGCAAAGATATGAGGGATGATCTCCGGATCTGGGATCAGTTTCTGAGGGATTTCAATGGGGTTTGCATTCGGCGCAAACCTCAGACGTCCACACATTCCATACACCTATTCAAGAATGCTGCAGGATCCTTTGGCTACGGAGCTGACCTAAATGGTAAATGGAGTGCTGAGCCATGGCCGGTGGAATGGACTGTTAAAACGTTTATGAGGAACCTTTGCTTCCTGGAGCTCTTCCCCATATTGGTGGCACTGGAGATATGGGGTGATGAACTGAAGGACAGATGAGTTGTTTTTTGGACAGACAATATAAGTGTGGTCTTTGCCATCAATAGACTTTCCTCATCATCCCCAGCAGTGGTAAGATATCTTCGGATTCTGGTCTTGGGGTGCCTTAAGCGAAATATTGAGTTTCAGGCGAGGCATGTCCCTGGGGTTTCTAATATCATAGCTGATGCACTTTCCCATTTTCAATGGGATACTTTTAGGAAGGTTGCGCCTAATGCCGCGACTCATGGTGTTCCCTGTCCTCCTTTCCTTTGGCAGGTGGCACTGGATGGCAATCACTGATACCACTTGGAAATCATACGTGAGGTATTGGGAACAATGGGTTTTCTTCTGTGAGGTTCAGGGATTTTCATCCTGCACAGGTGAGTAAGAGTGGTTGTTGCGATGGCTCGCGGAGCTTAGAGGTCAACAGGTAAAAAAGGGGCGGTAACAGAAAGTTTAGCAGCAATTTCCTTCTTTGGTAAGTTGTTTACCATGACGGACTCTTCAAAGATGTTTTTGGTTTGACAAATTCTAGGGGACTAGGGGAGGTCGGAGGTATGACGACCGGACATTCGGGAACCCATAACCACTGATAGGTTACTTCTATTAATCCAGGTTCTACCTGATGTCTGTTCCTCAGGCTATGAGGTGCAGCTTTTTTCCGCAGCATTTGCCATGGCATTTCATGGGGCCCTTAGAGTGGCAGAATTAGTACCACAGTCAAAGACGGCAAAAGTTGGATTGGTATTGTGCAAACATTTGAGATTCACGAAAAAAGGGTATTGTTATTTATACCCAGATACAAAGTGGATCAGGAAAGTAGGGATGCATGGTTGTTGCTCCCTACAAATCAGGGATCGTCCAGTTGCCCTTACGCTTTGTTGAAGGCCTTCTTGGACATGTGTCCAGTGGGTTCTCATAGGTTTCTAATTCACCTGGACGGTACCCCTCTCATGAGATTTCAGTTCCGTAGGGTCCTAGGATGGGCTGCTGAAAAGGCTGGGTTAAATCCTAATACGATAGCTCCTTATTCATTTAGGGTTGGGGCTGCTACAACAGTGGCGGCTTTAGGCTGGTCAGCTGACCGTATAAGGGCACTAGGGAGGTAGAAATCCAAAAGGTATCAGCTATGTGTGAGACCCCTTTTATCCCACTGCTAAGTTAGTACAGTGTTAATGTTGTGATGTTTCACTGTTGTGGTGTGGAGTTAACACTTTTTTCTTTTGCAGGGCCTAGCAGATGTCTGCTTCGTGTCTGGACAGTGGGGCACTCATTTGTGCACTGGGCAGCCATTTGAGCGTCAACGCGACTTGGAGGACAGCAGCTGGGCTTTTCTTCATCTAGGGTGGTGATTAGGTGGCTAAGGAGGAGAGGCCTTTGCTGGGCAGGTTTGCCTGGATTGCTGCATGATGCCATGAGATGTTGGGAGAAACCCCACGTCTTGATCCTCCAATTTTGGAGTTAACGATCTTGGTTCAATTCCCGGACGGGATTTGAGTGCGGTGATCCAGTCTGACCTGCGCACGTTCAAAGCTTGGGTGCCTGGTGCAAGAATGGGATGGTCCAATATTATTCCCAGATTGTCGTGGCGGCATATGGCCAACCACAGGGCTGCTTTTCAGGTCAGGAAAAAGCTCAACAGGGATGTGAGAAAATTAATGTTCGAGCTTAGGGGCTTTGTTGTGGAGCACAGGAACATTACGGCAGCTGACCGGAGCCTCTCCCGAGGCGACGGGTTTCATCTTTCTGAGTATGGCATGGACCTGTTTATTGAGGATTTGAGACAGTCCCTACTCCTATTTGAGTGAGTTTGGGTGGTGGCGAGAGTTGCCCTGAATATGTGGGCGATCTCATGGCGGCTGGGCAGTGTCCTGGAGCAGGATCTGATCGAGGTAGAGTGACGGCTATTTCCGGCCAGGGGTGAAGTCCTCAGATACGCGTCTGGGGTGTTCCCTGCCCATGTGATTTGAAACCGAGAACTCCCTAACCCATTACAGTATCGAGCTACGCTCTGCTTCCTCTCCTGTATCCCTGGTACTGCCCATCTTGTTAGCATGGGTTACTATGCATTAGCTAGTACCTGATTGCCACCCCCCTGGTCCATGTTTATTTGTGCTGGTCGTTAGGTTCCTTGTGTTGCCACAATAAACGTGACCTGTGGGTTTTATAACCAAGAAGTTGTGTTTTTATTTCTACGTTAGAAATAAGGTTACAGTTTACATTAAATGTTATTATGTAAATAAGTTAAAGTTAATATTAATTCTTCCCACGGAGGAGTATATGGCATTTAATCCCTTAAGAAAATGTAAGGCAAATTGCCTGGTATGCACATAAGGGTTAAGGCCAAGACGGAGGAGTGGGAGCGTTCCTGTGTGTGTGTGTGAAACAATGTTGCAGTTAGAGAGGAGGGGTTTGGCTTACCTTTTTAAGACGTGTGCAGGAAGTCCAAATCCTCTTTCTGCTTGTTTCTTTGAAGTTTTCCCCACCCTATACCTCCCTTTGTTATTATTTTAGGTGGCAATCAGTAGAGAGATCATCCCTATGGTGGTCCCTATAGTGTTAGGGGAGTCTGAGGCAAGATGAGTGCAAGTCAGCCTATTTCTACAAGTCCAAGGACATTATGTTTCAGCTCCCCAGGTGTTCAATGTGGTTTGCACCTTGTTAACCCTGGTCCTAATGGTCTGGAGTGGTGGGTTAGCACCCTGAGCTGGCAGGTGGACAGTGTCCGGGGGCAGGATGTGATCGAGGTAGAGTGACGGCTATTTCTGGCCAGGGGTGAAGTCCTCAGATGCGCATCTGGGGTGTTCCCTGCCCATGTGATTTGAAGCCGAGAACTCCCTAAGCCATTCTAGTTTTGAGCTACTCTCTGCTTCCTCTCCTGCATCCCTGGTACTGCCCATCTTGTTAGCATGGGTTACTACACATTAGACTAGTACCTAATTGCCGCACCCCTGGTCCATGTTTATTTGTGCTGGTCATTTTGTTCCTTGTGTTGCCACAATAAACGTGACCTGCGGGTTTTATAACCAAGAAGTTGTCTGTGAGTTGCTGGTTCAATGCTGAATACGGAGAGGGTATTGCTCTCCGCATTCAGCGATGTCTGTCGGACCTGATCCACACTATAGGATCAGGTCCGACAGACATATGATAAATAGGCCTCCAGGGGTCAATCCTCAGAAAGACAGTGGAGGGCAGCATAGCCCGGAATAAACATAAGAATTAAGGCCCTTAGGAGTGTGCTGCTGTGAAGTGAGAACAATGTTGCATTAGTGAGGGTGGGGTTTAGCTTACCTTTAAGAAGTCAGGTTACAGGCCCCAAACCCTCTTTCCAGCTCGTCTTCACAGCTTGCAGGATCTGTCATTCTGTCTGATACCAGTCTGCTGCAGCATGGATCGTTCAGCCGGAGTGCCTGCAAGGATGGAAGATTTGGATGAGCTAATGATCGGGGATTTTGACTCTGAGGAGGACATAGTGCCACCGTCACCCCAAGATCCAGTGATTCGTGCCCAAGTCCCCTCCACCTTAAACCCCGAGGTCCGTGTGGCCCCCCTTCTAAGGCCCCTCCATCGGCAGTTCCCCCATCATACCCCCCTCCTCTTGATGGGAGTGCGGGTGTTCCGGGTGTTTCCGGGGTGATCCCCCCATCTCCCCAAACGTTTCCCCCTAATGTCTTGGTGGCAGGGCCTAGTGGGAGCATCTTGGCTTTACCTTCATCGGTTACGCTATCCGGTGATGCAGTGTCCGATGCCGTTGCGCTTCTCCACTCCCTGGCGTCCATGCTGGCAGGCGGCGGTATTCTTTCTGTAGGCGTCGGGTCTCCTCTTTCTTCTCCGGCTCTTCGGTCTGCGGCGCGGAATCCGTCTTCCACGCAGGCGTCCATGCCCTCTTTGGATCACGTCACTTCCGGTTTGGCCGTTTCCGTGACGTCACATCTGCTGACGTCACTTCCGGAACGGCCATTCGGGACCAGGCCAGTAAGCAGGCAGCATCGTCTTCGCCTCCGGGGTACTCAGGTAAGAGAGGAGTGCCTCGGGGGGGCGAGGCCCATGGGGGGGCGCAGCGAGCCGCAAGTATACAGCGCACGCGTGGGGGCAATGTGTTGGCTGTGTCTGGGGGCCAAGGTAATGAGCCACATGGGGGCAATAGGCATGTTAGTGGGCCGCAGTCAGGGAGCAATCCTGGTGCTTATGAGCCTGACTGGGGGTACGCCAGTGGCATCCAGTGATTTAGGGCCTGAGACTGTAGTTAGTCAGGCGGGGGGCAAACGGCATGCTGCTAGTAACTCGCGGCCTAGTAGGAGCCATGCGGCCTTATCGCGCAGCACCCACAGCACATTGCAGGGTGCTGCGCGTGTCGCCCGTGGGCGTGGCCCTCAGCGGGGCCTTCCCGGGTGTTGTTACAAGGGCTTCTGCCAAGAAAGTCCCTAGCACCACGCCTAGCTTATGTCAAGGGGCCTCAATAAATCCAGAACAGGGCATAGGTAGGCAGGTCCAGTTTGCTGATGCAGTTTTGGATGTGCATGTGGGCAGTGTGTCTGACAGTGTGGTGTCTGCATGTGGCGTAGAGCTTAGGAGTCTTAGCTCAGGGGGGATTGCTGCCTTTGCTGATAGGCCTTCGTCCTCTCCCTATGGTACTCCTCTCTTGCATTTTTCTTTTCAGAATATCATGGAACCGCAGAACGCTTTGGTGGCAGTGCAGTCCAGGTGGTCGTAGCGAGGGATAGCAGAGCCGGGAGCAACCTTCAACTTCCTCTGATCCTTTGCCAGTGCAGCGTCCTCTGAGAGCTGGTAAGCCCATTTTATCTTCTGGGCATAGGGGTTTTAGTTCATCTTCTGATAATTCTGGGTCCGAAAGTGATAGAACTCAGATTCTGAGTGTACCAGGTCCCAGGAGGCAAGTCGCTCCCAGTAGCGGCCGGGTCTCGGTTCCAAGCCTTTCGCTTCTGGAAAGGGCGGCTGTTACGGTATGACCCTGATATCGAGGGTTAATACCAGATGAAAGATGCCCTTAATAGAGGAATAGCAACACACAAACCCAGTTAATACACTGAACAGGGAAAATACACAAAATCCTTCTATCCTGGAACAGGCAAAAGAACAATTCAAAGCAGCAATTCTCCCCCAAACATGAGACCAAGCTCCATCTTGAGGGTAAAACAGGAATCAGCAAGAGCTGTGGGTTTATTGTTCTTAAATACACATTTTTACACATTAGTACCACCCACAGGGTTTTGTAAAACAACCAATAAACACATACAATACTCTCAGACATTCCCACACAAAATCCTCCCCTCTGCCTGATGCAATTACCTTACACAATGGTTGATGCAGTTACCGTACACAATGGGTGATGCAGTTACCTTACACAATGGTTGATGCAATTACCTTACACAATGGTTGATACAATTACCTTACACAATGGTTGATACAATTACCTTACACAATGGTTGATATAATTATCATAGGCAGAGAAATACAGTTTTCCCACATTATTCATAACTTTAAAAGTATACATCACACATACATAAAACTTATATCATTTTAACCAGTATAACTTGGGGACAAACATATCTAATTCACTTGAATTGAATTGGTTCAGGGGTTTAAAAGTTAGGTTGAAGTCCTTTGTTACCAAATGAAGCATGGCTTTTCTGCCCAAAACCAGTTCCACAGAGTCTTCTATCCAGGAGATAATTTGGGCTTTTCAACATGGGGCCATAGTCTAAAGGCAGCAGGCCGGCAACCAGGCTCCTCCAATGCAATGTGGCGAGATTGGTCTCGTCACAGCGGCCACCCCGCTGAGGGTAGCCATAATTGAGAAATGGCTGCTTCTTTATCCTGATAAAGAGGCTGCTGATTTACTTTGTGACAGTCTACGATGGGGATTTATTATCCCCGTCGGCTCTGCTGTGGTGGGTTCTTCAGTTCATAGGAATCTGAAGATCGCATATCAATTCCCCAGCGTAGTGAGGGAGAAATTGAACAAAGAGATCGCATTGGGTCGCATGGCTGGCCGTTTGGAGAGATTCCGATTCCGGGGTTGGTTGTCTCTCCTTTGGGGGTCGTCCCAAAGAAGGAGTCGGGTAAGTTTCGGCTCATTCAGCATCTGTCCTTTCCAAAAGGTCGATCAGTTAACGATGCTATCCCTCCCGAGCTTAGCTCAGTTCATTACCAGTCCTTCGATGACGCGATTGCGCTGGTCCGAAGGGCTGGGGCCTATTTAGCTAAACTGGATGTGGAATCCACGTTTCGGCTCCTTCCAGTTCACCCTTCCTCCTTTCGGCTTATGGGGTGTTGGTTTGAGGGCAAGTATTTTGTGGATAAATGCTTGCCTATGGGTTGCGCATGCTTGCCTATGGCTGTGCCTATTTTGAAGCTTTCAGTAGTTTCTTGCACTGGTCCATCGCAGCGACTGCTGGTTTTGATGGCCTGGCACACTATTTGGATGATTTTTTGCTCGTAGGGCGTGCGGGGTCTTCCAAATGTGCTTTCTTGCTGAAAGTCGCTTGACTTCTGCTGACCAGAATGAGAGTTCCTCTGGCTGAGGACAAGACACAGGGTCCTTGTATGTGCCTCACTTTTCTGGGCATTGAAATTGACTCTGCGGCAAGACAGTGTCGTTTGCCGCAAGATAAAATTGCCCGCATGCTGGGGGCTGTACGGGCCATGTAATCAGAGCCTTATGGGTCCGTGAAGGAACTTCAGACTTTATTGGGCCTACTGAATTTCACCGGCAGGATTATTCCTATGGGTAGGATTTTCCTTCAACGGCTTGAACGGCAGTTGAGCGGTGAGCAGTCGCAGACGCGCAAGTTTTGCGTGTCGCCTGATATGGTGGATGACCTCACTGTATGGGAGCAATTTTTAAGCCACTTTAATGGTATTTGCCTGTGGCGGAAGGCTGTTCCTTCCAATGCAGTGATTCAATTTTTCACGGACGCGCCAGGGTCCCATGGGTACGGTGCTTACTTGTCTGGGCAATGGAGCGCCGGCCCGTGGCCTCGCTCGTGGGTCGACGAGGGGATGGTTCGGAATCTGTGCCTTTTGGAGCTTTTTCCCATCATAGTGGCCCTTGAAGTTTGGGGCGACCAGCTTCGGGACCGCAAAGTGGTAATCTGGACAGATAACATGAGCGTTGTTTTTGCTATTAACAAGCTCACGTCTGCATCTCCTCCTGTGGTGCGATACTTAAGGCTGTTGGTGCTGAGGTGTCTGCACCTGAATATGGTATTCCGTGCTAGGCATATCCCGGGCATCCAGAATAGCATTGCGGATGCGTTTTTCCATTTTCAATGGGAAGCCTTCTATGCGTTAGTTCCTCATGCGGCTACTAACAGATCGCTTTGTCCTGATTATTTTTGGCAGGTAGCGCTGGATGGGGACCTTTGATCGGGATGATCCGTTCTTCGCTTGCCCCGTCTACCTGGAACACTTACGTGAAGCACTGGACAGAGTAGATCACTTTCTGTGACAGGATGGGTCGACCATGTTGTGATGGCGACCAATTGGGTTTTCTGGACTGGATTACCGAGCTTAAAGGTAATGGGGTATCAATGACATGTTTGTAAATGACATAAATGGAGCATCTGGTCATATAAAATTAAAGTTGACTTGGAGTGACATTACTTTTCTTGACACTAAGATTATAAAAAAAGGAAGAGAGCTGAAGGTAGATCTTTTTAGGAAGGAGACAGATAGAAATAGTTTATTGCACTTTGATAGTGCTCATCCTGGATCTCTCCTTAAGGCCCTTCCACGCAGTCAATTCTTAAGAGCTCGCAGAATTATCACTGATGATAATTTATTGAAAACAAGAATGATAGAAATGGCAGACAGATTCACTAAGAGAGGGTACCCATCAGATATATTGGAAGCTGAAATGAATTATGCGCTATCAGTCTCTAGAGAAAGTTTATTGAGTATTGTGACAGACCCTTCGGTCAGAACTAAAAGAATTGACCTTGTGCAGCTTTGAGAAGCTGTTTTCTAAAAGACAGGTTTGCTGGCCTCAGCTATTGTGTGCTATAATTACGTTTAAGTGATAAACATTCCCATTGTTTAATCACCTCCAGAGAGCAGACGCCTAGTGATAAGAAAAGCCAAGTGTCTTGTGTTTAAATTGTTTAAGTAATGTAATCCTATTGTGGCCTGTCAAAGGGCGTTGTCTCTCTATCTAATGTACAACATTCTTTCAACCCCCCATCTGGGGTTAGACCTGCATATATACTGGGCATATGGCCCTTAATAAAGTACATTCTGTTTTTACTCTCAAGATGGAGCTTGGTCTCATGTTTGGGGGGGAATTAACTGGGTTTGTGAATTGCTGATTTCCTATTCAGGACATTGTTCATCTGGTATTAACCCTTGGTATCCTGTTGATACCGTAACAATTGGTGGCAAGCGACGGAATTAACCTTATTGCCCAGAAGAGCAATTACACAACGCAGTAACCTCAGGAAGAGGGGGATTATTACAATACTGACTAAGATGGAAAGAGTACCAGGGACCGAAGGAACGAATGGGCCCAGCATATCAGACAGAACCCCCGAAGAAGCAAGCTTTGATCGGGCGGTTAAAATAAGACTGGCACATTATGGCCCCAACCCATCTGCGGAAATTATCGACCGGGTCATAGCAGCTGTGGAGGCCAAACTACTTCGCCAAAGCGGCGCTGCAGCAGCCCAAGTCACAGCAACCCCAGTGGAAAAGGGAAAAGTAAATTTTGCAGCTTTTAAAAACTTCCTGGAAACAGAAGGAGAGATTGATGGGTACCTTGCGGATTTTGAGAGGCAATGTGCACTACACAAGGTACCCGCAGAGGACTGGGTCATGATATTATCCGGAAAATTATCCGGCCGGGCCAGTGAGGCTTTTCGGGCCATTCCAGATGAGGAAGTTGGGGATTATAATACTGTAAAAGAGGCTCTGCTCTCCAGGTATGCGGTTACACCGGAGGCGGTTCAGAGACACTGTTAAATTAGCTGGTGATTCCTACGTTGAGTGGGCATGTAAGGTGCACCGCACAGCATCTCACTGGATGGCGGGGTGCCAAGCCGTGTCTGGGGAAGAGGTGCTGCAGCTATTCCTGTTGGAACATTGCTTTGACAAGTTATCAGCAAGAGTTAGAGAGTGGGTTCGGGACCGTAAACCCTCCACCCTGCATGAAGCTGCTCATCTGGCAGATGAGTATACGGATGCCCGCAAACTGGACACTGCTACCACTAAGCCCCCTGCTAGAGTGGAGTACAGACCCCCAGTCACCCCAGCAGCTGCCAGTTACCAAACCCCGGCGCACCGCTATACCACACGGCCTCCGGCCACGAACTACCCTCAGAGAGCCCGGTTCAATTTGCGGGGCTACTCACAACCTATTTGGTGCTTTGGATGTAAGCAACTAGGGCACAAAAGACCAGAGTGTCCCCTAAACGCAGCGAACCACGCACAGTCCTGGAGAAGACCCGCCGGCGGAATCCCACGTAATCCTCAGCCTGCGGCTCGCTACGTAGAGGAGCAAGAATGCTGGGGCATCCTACATGAGGCAGACCTTGTGCAAGCTGCCCACCGGAATAACCGGCAACTGGTTAAAGTGAATGGGAAGGAGGTCAGTGGTCTACGGGATACTGGTGCTACCATGACCTTGCTTCAAAAGAACTTGGTGTCTGAGAAACAGCACACTGGAGACACTGTGGCTGTGAGGGTAGCAGGGGGCGCTGTGTTCCGCCTACCTGTTGCCAGGGTACATTGGGATTGGGGAGTGGGCGCTAGACCTGTGAATGTGGGGGTCATGAAGGATTTACCAGCTGATGTTCTCCTTGGAAATAACTTGGCCCCCCTTGTTTCTGCCTACGCTCCTATGGGTCCCGCTGATGTTAACCCTGTGACTACCCGTGCCCAGATCCGTGTCACAGAGACTGACCCACCTGCTGCTGAGCCCCAGGACGCTGAGCTCAGTAAATCTCTATCCGCTATTGATACGTGGAAGTCCCGTTACAATGCGCTGATGAAGAAGAGGAGCGCAGAGGAAAAAGCGCGTTTAGAACGTGAATCTCTGCTAGACAAGCTGCACCGACAGACTGCAGAAAACACCAGCTTGAGAGTGGAACATGAAACATTAAAGACTTAGCGACGCTGGAGGAGAAGCTGACGCTGGCTCATAGTGAGGTGCAGCAACTCAAGGGCACCCTATGTCAGTATGAAGGGATTGTGGATACCTATAAAGAGCAGGTACAAAAACCACGTAAAGAAGCCGATGAGATTTTGAAGGACTGTTTAGCCCTAGTCTGGGCACTGAAGAAGTTGAACCCTTATTTATACGGGCAGGAATTCTCTCTCATAACGGGAATACAGATGGATTGTCCCGGCAAACTGACATGCCTACCACCTCCTAGTCCGGTCATCCCCAGGTTGACCCGCAAAAGGGTCAAGCCGGGTCTGCCGGAGTGTTCCACAAGGGGGGAGCTATGTGACAGACCCTTCTGTCAGTACTGAAAGAGTTAACTTTGTTCAGCTTTAAGAAGCTATTTTCTAAAGACAGGTTCGCTGGCATCAGCTATTGTGTGCTGTAATTAAGTTTAGTGATAAACATTCCCATTGTTTAATCACATCCAGAGAGCAGACCCCCAGTGATAAGAAAGGCTCAAGTGTGTCTTGTGTTTAACTTGTTTATCTGCTTAAGTAATGTAATTCTATTGTGGCCTGTCAAAGGGCGTTTTCCCTCTATCTAATGTACAATATTCTTTCAACCCCCTGTGACAGACCCTTCGGTCAGGACTGAAAGTGTTAACTTTATTTTCTAACCACAAGTGGCTGGCTCCAGCTACAATCTAATTAATGCTTAGCATTCTATTGTTTGATCACCTCCAGAGAGAAAAACGCCTAAGTGATAAGGAGAGTCAAGAGTGTCCTGTGGTTGAAGTGTTTAAGTAATCTAATCCTATTGTATCATGTCAAGGGCGCTTCTCCCTTTTATCTAATGTACAACATTCTTTCAACCCCCATCTGTGGGGGGGTCAAAAACCTGTATAAATCTGTATGCTGCCTTCAAATAAAGTTGTTATCCTGTTTTAAACCTGAAATGTGGAGCTTGGTCTCATGTTTGCAGGGAAACTGATCAAGGTTGTGAAGTGCTGATTCTGTATGCAGGACATTGGTGGCAAGCGACGGGAGAATCCTTATCGCCCAAAGGAGCAACTACGGATCCAGACCGAATGGGAACACCGTATGAAAGGCTAAAAAGAGCTACCCTTAAAGACCTGCTAGAGCAACGGGGCCAACAAACCAGTAACCTCAGGAAGAGGGAGATTATTGCAAGACTGACCAAGATGGACGGAGTATCAGGGCACGAAGGAACCAATGAGCCCAGCATGTCAGACAGAACCCCCGAAGAAGCAAGCTTTGACCGGGCGGTCAAAATAAGACTGGCACACTATGGCCCCAACCCATCTGCGGAAATTATCGACCGGGTCATAGCAGCTGTGGAGGCCAACCTACTTCGCCAAAGCGGCGCTGCAGCAGTCCAAGTCACCGCAACCCCAGTGGAAAAGAGAAAAGTGCATTTTACCGCTTTTAAAAACTTTCTGGAAACAGAAGGAGAGATTGATGGGTACCTTGCGGATTTTGAGAGACAATGTGCACTACACCAGGTACCCGCAGAGGACTGGGTCACGATATTATCCGGAAAATTATCCGGCCGGGCCAGTGAGGCTTTTCGGGCCATTCCAGATGAGGAAGTTGGGGATTATAATACTGTGAAAGAGGCTCTGCTCTCCAGGTATGCGGTTACACCGGAGGCATACCGGAGGCGGTTCAGAGACACTGTTAAATTGGCTGGCGATTCCTACGTTGAGTGGGCATGTAAGGTGCACCGCACAGCATCGCACTGGATGGCGGGGTGCCAAGCCGTGTCTGGGGAAGAGGTGCTGCAGCTATTCCTGTTGGAACATTGCTTTGACAAGTTATCAGCAGGAGTTAGGGAGTGGGTTCGGGACCGTAAACCCTCCACCCTGCATGAAGCTGCTCGCTTGGCAGATGAGTATACGGATGCCCGCAAACTGGACACTGCTACCACTAAGCCCCCTGCTAAAGTGGAGTACAGACCCCCGGCCACCCCAGCAGCTGCCATTTACCAACCCCCGGCGCACCGCTATGCCACACAGCCTCCAGTCACGAACTACCCTCAGACAGCCCGGTTCACCTCACGGGATTACTCCCAGCCTATCCGGTGCTTTGGATGTAAGCAAATCGGACACAAAAGGTCGGAGTGTCCCCTCAACACGGCCAACCAAGCACAGTCCTGGAGGAGACCCGCCGGCGGAATCCCACGTAACCCTCAGCCCGCTGCCCACTGCGTAGAGGATCAAGAGTGTTGGGGCATCCTACATGAAGCAGACCCCGTACAAGCTGTCCATCGGGATAACCGGCAACAGCACCGGCAACTGGTTAAAGTAAATGGGAAGGAGGTCAGTGGTCTACGGGATACTGGTGCTACCATGACCTTGCTCCAAAAGAACTTGGTGTCCGAGAACCAGCACACTGGAGACACTGTGGCTGTGAGGGTGGCAGGGGGCACTGTGTTCCGCCTACCTGTTGCCCGGGTACATTTGGATTGGGGAGTGGGCGCTAGACATGTGAATGTGGGGGTCATGAGGGATTTACCAGCTGATGTTCTCCTTGGAAATGACTTGGCCCCCCTTGTTTCGGCCTACGCTCCCATGGGTCCCGTTGATGTTAACCCGGTGACTACCCGTGCCCAGGCCCGTGCCACCGAGACCGACCCACCTGCTGCTGAGACCCAGGTAAGACTCTCTTCCCCGACTTATACCCTAGACCAGACCCCCTTGAGTTGGGATACCCCAGAGACGTACGGGAGGGAAACCCGGGAGGATCCGACCCTTCAGAAGTACAGGGCTAGGGCAGACACCGGAGAAGAGGGAGTAGATGGGGAACGTTATGAGTGGATGGGGGATAGGCTATATAGAATCCCCAAACCTGCCCAGAAAAGTACTGCCCTTCCGCCAAGTCGGCAGCTGGTAGTGCCTGCGAAATACCGGCAAGAGATTCTGCGGATTGGGCACGATGTACCGTTAGCTGGACATCTAGGGTCCCGCCGCACCGCTCATAGGATCACCCAGAATTTCTTCTGGCCCAATTTTAACCGAGATGTGCGGGTATATTGTAGTACTTGTGACACCTGTCAACGGGTGGGTAAGCGGGGGGACCACCCCAAAGCTAGGCTTATGTCTATGCCTGTCATTGGGGAACCCTTTTCCCGCATAGCCGTCGACATTGTGGGTCCCCTTGCCAGGGCTAGTCCATCAGGTAAGAAGTATATTCTCACTGTGGTGGACTATGCCACTCGTTACCCAGAGGCAGTAGCACTGTCGAATATAGAGGCAGAGACAGTCGCTGATGCCCTAGTTAAGGTTTTTACTAGGGTCGGGTTCCCTAAGGAGATTCTCTCTGATCAGGGGACCCAGTTTACCGCGGTGCTCACCCAGCAGCTGTGGAAGGTGTGCGGCATTAAACCGTTGCTCAGTTCGCCTTATCACCCCCAGACTAACGGTCTCTGCGAGCGCTTTAATGGCACCCTCAAGCAGATGCTGAGGACCTTCACGGACACTTGCAGAGACTGGGAACGATTCCTGCCTCATCTGCTATTTGCGTACAGGGAGGTGCCCCAGGAGTCCACTGGGTTCTCTCCCTTTGAGTTACTCTATGGGAGAAGAGTCCGCGGCCCTCTGGACCTCATTAGAGGACACTGGGAGGGAGAGATAGAGCAGGAGGGAACCCCCATCGTGCCATATGTTCTGGAACTCCGGGACCGCATGGAGAAACTGTCTCTGATGGTAAGAGGGAATCTCCAGGTGGCCCAGGAAAGACAGAAGGGGTGGTACGATCAAGATGCCCGGCAGCGGGTCTTCCAGGTTGGACAGAAGGTTTTGGTGCTCAAGCCTGTGAAGGCCAACAAGATGCAAGCATCTTGGCAGGGCCCGTATAAAGTGTTATCCCGGGTGTGTGATACTACCTATGTTATAGCCAGCTGTGCAGATGAGAGGATCCAGCGATCCTTTCATGTGAACATGCTGAAGGAGTATCAGGAGAGGCCAGAGGACGTAGCCGCAGTATGTGCCCCTGCTGCAGATGACCCAGAGAACTTACCCCTACCCGACTTATTAGAGAAGGACCCCCAGGCTGACCTCACTAGTCTTGTGCAGCTAGGGGACCGGTTGAACCCTACCGAGAGGGTACAGGCAAGACAGCTCCTGTGGGAGAAGCAGGCGACGTTCTCCCAAGAGCCCGGCTACACTACCCTAGCTGTACATAAAGTAGAGACTCCTGGACAGAATCCCCTGCGACAGCCTCCCTACCGTATACCCGAAGCAGTCCGAGAAGGAATGCGGAAGGAGATACAGGAGATGGCCCGGCTGGGAGTGATCGAGCCCTCCGATAGTCCTTGGGCTTCCCCTGTAGTCCTGGTACCCAAGAAGGATGGAACCACCCGGTTCTGTGTGGACTACAGGCGGCTCAACGAGAGGACCACCACTGACGCCTACCCGATGCCCCGGGTAGACGAATTACTAGACCGTATTGCTAGGGGGCGCTATCTGACAACCATAGACCTGTGTAAAGGCTATTGGCAGATTCCCCTGGCCGAGGATGCTATCCCCAAGTCGGCATTCGTCACCCCATTCGGCCTGTACCAGTTTAAGGTCATGCCCTTTGGGATGAAGAATGCTCCGGCTACCTTCCAGCGTATGGTGGATAGACTCCTTGATGGCTTCCAGGAATTTGTTTGTGCATACCTGGACGACATTGCGGTTTACAGTGGGTCCTGGGAAGAACACCTTACCCATGTAGGGCTGGTACTGGACAAGATTCGGGCCGCTGGCCTGACCTTGAAACCGGACAAGTGCCATCTAGGTATGGCTGAAGTACAGTACTTGGGGCACCGAGTGGGGTGTGGGAGCCAGAGACCGGAGCCAGCCAAGGTAGAGGCTGTGGCTAACTGGCCCACACCTATCACTAAGACCCAAGTACTAGCCTTCCTGGGGACGGCCGGGTATTACCGACGTTTTGTCCCCGACTACAGTACTATCGCCAAGCCCCTGACTGACCTGACTAAAAAGAACCTCCCCAAACAGGTCCTGTGGTCTCCAGCTTGTGAAGCCGGGTTTCAGGCACTGAAGCAGGCCCTTGTGAATGCCCCTGTCTTGGCTGCCCCAGTTCCTAACAAACGTTTTCTCATTCATACAGATGCTTCCATGTATGGACTGGGGGCTGTACTGAGTCAAGTCGGGGAGGATGGAGGAGAGCATCCTGTCGCATACCTAAGCAGAAAGTTATTACCTCGGGAAGTAAGCTATGCGGCAGTGGAGAAAGAATGTTTAGCCCTGGTCTGGGCACTGAAAAAGTTGAACCCTTATCTATATGGACAGGAATTTTCCCTCATAACGGACCACAATCCCTTAGTCTGGCTCAACCGGGTCTCAGGAGACAATGGTAGATTGCTGAGGTGGAGTTTAGCCCTCCAGCCCTATAACTTCACCATCAGCTACCGGCCCGGTAAGCTAAACGGGAATGCCGATGGATTGTCCCGGCAAACTGATATGCCTACCACCACCCAGTCCGGTCATCCCCAAGTTGACCCGCCAAAGGGTCAAGCCGGGTCTGCCGGAGTGTTCCACAAGGGGGGAGCTATGTGACAGACCCTTCGGTCAGGACTGAAAGTGTTAACTTTATTTTCTAACCACAAGTGGCTGGCTCCAGCTACAATCTAATTAATGCTTAGCATTCTATTGTTTGATCACCTCCAGAGAGAAAAACGCCTAAGTGATAAGGAGAGTCAAGAGTGTCCTGTGGTTGAAGTGTTTAAGTAATCTAATCCTATTGTATCATGTCAAGGGCGCTTCTCCCTTTTATCTAATGTACAACATTCTTTCAACCCCCATCTGTGGGGGGGTCAAAAACCTGTATAAATCTGTATGCTGCCTTCAAATAAAGTTGTTATCCTGTTTTAAACCTGAAATGTGGAGCTTGGTCTCATGTTTGCAGGGAAACTGATCAAGGTTGTGAAGTGCTGATTCTGTATGCAGGACATTGTTCATCTGGTATTAACCCTTGGTACACAGTTGGTACCGTAACACCCCCCATCTGGGGTCAGACCTGCATAAATACTGGGCACATAGCCCTCAATAAAGTACATTCTGTTTTTACCTTCAATGTGGAGCCTGGTCTCATGTTTGAGGGGGGAACTGGTTGGGTTGTGAGTTGCTGATCCCCTATTCAGGACATTGTTCATCTGGTATTAACCCTTGGTATCCTGTTGATACCGTAACAGTGCGCTTATACAGTAGGTACTGACAGGGTCTCTAAGCAGTGTGCGCTTATACAGTAGGTACTGACAGGGTCTCTAAGCAGTGTGCGCTTATACAGTAAGTACAGACAGGGTCTCTAAGCAGTGTGCGCTTATACAGTAAGTACAGACAGGGTCTCTCAGCAGTGTGTGCTTATACAGTAAGTACTGACAGGGTCTCTCAGCAGTGTGCGCTTATACAGTAAGTACAGACAGGGTCTCTCAGCAGTGTGCGCTTATACAGTAAGTACTGACAGGGTCTCTAAGCAGTGTGCGCTTATACAGTAGGTACTGACAGGGTCTCTCAGCAGTGTACGCTTATACAGTAAGTACAGACAGGGTCTCTCAGCAGTGTGCACTTATACAGTAAGTACTGACAGGGTCTCTAAGCAGTGTGCGCTTATACAGTAGGTACTGACAGGGTCTCTCAGCAGTGTGCGCTTCTACAGTAAGTACTGACAGGGTCTCTCAGCAGTGTGCGCTTCTACAGTAAGTACTGACAGGGTCTCTCAGCAGTGTGCGCTTCTACAGTAAGTACTGACAGGGTCTCTCAGCAGTGTGCGCTTATACAGTAAGTACTGACAGGGTCTCTCAGCAGTGTGCGCTTATACAGTAAGTACTGACAGGGTCTCTCAGCAGTGTGCGCTTATACAGTAGGTACTGACAGGGTCTCTCAGCAGTGTGCGCTTATACAGTAGGTACTGACAGGGTCTCTCAGCAGTGTGCGCTTATACAGTAGGTACTGACAGGGTCTCTCAGCAGTGTGCGCTTATACAGTAAGTACTGACAGGGTCTCTCAGCAGTGTGCGCTTATACAGTAGGTACTGACAGGGTCTCTCAGCAGTGTGCGCTTATACAGTAGGTACTGACAGGGTCTCTCAGCAGTGTGCGCTTCTACAGTAAGTACTGACAGGGTCTCTCAGCAGTGTGTGCTTATACAGTAGGTACTGACAGGGTCTCTCAGCAGTGTGCGCTTATACAGTAGGTACTGACAGGGTCTGTCAGCAGTGTGCAATTATACAGTAAGTACTGACAGGGTCTTAGCAGTGTGCACTTATACAGTAAGTACTGACAGGGTCTCTCAGCAGTGTGCGCTTATACAGTAGGTACTGACAGGGTCTCTAAGCAGTGTGCGCTTATACAGTAGGTACTGACAGGGTCTCTCAGCAGTGTGTGCTTATACAGTAGGTACTGACAGGGTCTCTCAGCAGTGTGTGCTTATACAGTAGGTACTGACAGGGTCTCAGCAGTGTGCGCTTATACAGTAGGTACTGACAGGGTCTCTCAGCAGTGTGTGCTTAAACAGTAGGTACTGACAGGGTCTCAGCAGTGTGCGCTTATACAGTAGGTACTGACAGGGTCTCTCAGCAGTGTGTGCTTATACAGTAGGTACTGACAGGGTCTCAGCAGTGTGCGCTTATACAGTAGGTACTGACAGGGTCTCTCAGCAGAGTGCGCTTATACAGTAGGTACTGACAGGGTCTCTCAGCAGTGTGCGCTTATACAGTAAGTACTGACAGGGTCTCTCAGCAGTGTGCGCTTATACAGTAGGTACTGACAGGGTCTCTCAGCAGTGTGCGCTTATACAGTAGGTACTGACAGGGTCTCTCAGCAGTGTGCGCTTATACAGTAAGTACTGACAGGGTCTCTCAGCAGTGTGCGCTTATACAGTAGGTTTCACAGCCTGTGTGTCCCTCTGTACTGTGCAGGGTGGGCAGTTCTAAACCATACAATTTGTGGGTACAGAGTGTTCACTGTAAAGCTACATATTGGAGCTCAGGGAAAAAAATGAGCGCCTCATCAGCTGCTGCCTATTCGTTCCCCCTTTACCTCTCTCCTTGCTCTGAACCAGACAGGTAAATAAGGCAAATTCAGGGCAGCTGGCACCTGTGAGGTTTGGGGAGTTACAGTAATGATTGGTGACACAGCAGCCTGTAGTGTACAGTGACGGCACATCAGCCTGTAGTGTACAGTGACGGCACAGCAGCCTGTAGTGTACAGTGACGGCACAGCAGCCTGTAGTGTACAGTGACGGCACAGCAGCCTGTAGTGTACAGTGACGGCACAGCAGCCTGTAGTGTACAGTGACAGCACATCAGCCAGTAGTGTACAGTGACGGCACAGCAGCCTGTAGTGTACAGTGACGGCACAGCAGCCTGTAGTGTACAGTGACAGCACATCAGCCAGTAGTGTACAGTGACAGCACAGCAGCCTGTAGTGTACAGTGACAGCACAGCAGCCTGTAGTGTACAGTGACGGCACAGCAGCCTGTAGTGTACAGTGATAGCACAGCAGCCTGTAGTGTACAGTGACAGCACATCAGCCTGTAGTGTACAGTGACAGCACAGCAGCCAGTAGTGTACAGTGACAGCACATCAGCCTGTAGTGTACAGTGACAGCACAGCAGCCTGTAGTGTACAGTGACAGCATAGCAGCCTGTAGTGTACAGTGACAGCACAGCAGCCTGTAGTGTACAGTGACAGCACATCAGCCTGTAGTGTACAGTGACAGCACATCAGCCTGTAGTGTACAGTGACAGCACAGCAGCCTGTAGTGTACAGTGACAGCACAGCAGCCTGTAGTGTACAGTGACGGCACAGCAGCCTGTAGTGTACAGTGACAGCACAGCAGCCTGTAGTGTACAGTGACAGCACAGCAGCCTGTAGTGTACAGTGACGGCACAGCAGCCTGTAGTGTACAGTGACAGCACAGCAGCCTGTAGTGTACAGTGACAGCACAGCAGCCAGTAGTGTACAGTGACAGCACATCAGCCAGTAGTGTACAGTGACGGCACAGCAGCCAGTAGTGTACAGTGACAGCACAGCAGCCTGTAGTGTACAGTGACAGCACAGCAGCCTGTAGTGTACAGTGACAGCACAGCAGCCAGTAGTGTACAGTGACAGCACAGCAGCCAGTAGTGTACAGTGACAGCACAGCAGCCTGTAGTGTACAGTGACGGCACATCAGCCAGTAGTGTACAGTGACAGCACAGCAGCCAGTAGTGTACAGTGACAGCACAGCAGCCAGTAGTGTACAGTGACAGCACAGCAGCCTGTAGTGTACAGTGACAGCACAGCAGCCAGTAGTGTACAGTGACAGCACAGCAGCCTGTAGTGTACAGTGACAGCACAGCAGCCAGTAGTGTACAGTGACAGCACAGCAGCCAGTAGTGTACAGTGACAGCACAGCAGCCAGTAGTGTACAGTGACAGCACATCAGCCTGTAGTGTACAGTGACAGCACAGCAGCCTGTAGTGTACAGTGACAGCACATCAGCCTGTAGTGTACAGTGACAGCACAGCAGCCTGTAGTGTACAGTGACAGCACATCAGCCTGTAGTGTACAGTGACAGCACAGCAGCCTGTAGTGTACAGTGACAGCACAGCAGCCAGTAGTGTACAGTGACAGCACAGCAGCCTGTAGTGTACAGTGACAGCACAGCAGCCTGTAGTGTACAGTGACAGCACATCAGCCTGTAGTGTACAGTGACAGCACATTAGCCTGTAGTGTACAGTGACAGCACAGCAGCCTGTAGTGTACAGTGACAGCACAGCAGCCAGTAGTGTACAGTGACAGCACAGCAGCCTGTAGTGTACAGTGACAGCACAGCAGCCAGTAGTGTACAGTGACAGCACAGCAGCCAGTAGTGTACAGTGACAGCACAGCAGCCAGTAGTGTACAGTGACAGCACATCAGCCTGTAGTGTACAGTGACAGCACAGCAGCCTGTAGTGTACAGTGACAGCACATCAGCCTGTAGTGTACAGTGACAGCACAGCAGCCTGTAGTGTACAGTGACAGCACATCAGCCTGTAGTGTACAGTGACAGCACAGCAGCCAGTAGTGTACAGTGACAGCACAGCAGCCTGTAGTGTACAGTGACAGCACAGCAGCCTGTAGTGTACAGTGACAGCACAGCAGCCTGTAGTGTACAGTGACAGCACAGCAGCCTGTAGTGTACAGTGACAGCACATCAGCCTGTAGTGTACAGTGACAGCACAGCAGCCAGTAGTGTACAGTGACAGCACAGCAGCCAGTAGTGTACAGTGACAGCACAGCAGCCAGTAGTGTACAGTGACGGCACATCAGCCAGTAGTGTACAGTGACAGCACAGCAGCCTGTAGTGTACAGTGACAGCACAGCAGCCTGTAGTGTACAGTGACAGCACATCAGCCTGTAGTGTACAGTGACAGCACAGCAGCCTGTAGTGTACAGTGACAGCACAGCAGCCTGTAGTGTACAGTGACAGCACAGCAGCCTGTAGTGTACAGTGACAGCACAGCAGCCTGTAGTGTACAGTGACAGCACAGCAGCCTGTAGTGTACAGTGACGGCACATCAGCCAGTAGTGTACAGTGACAGCACAGCAGCCAGTAGTGTACAGTGACAGCACAGCAGCCAGTAGTGTACAGTGACAGCACAGCAGCCTGTAGTGTACAGTGACGGCACATCAGCCAGTAGTGTACAGTGACAGCACAGCAGCCTGTAGTGTACAGTGACGGCACAGCAGCCAGTAGTGTACAGTGACAGCACAGCAGCCAGTAGTGTACAGTGACAGCACATCAGCCTGTAGTGTACAGTGACAGCACAGCAGCCTGTAGTGTACAGTGACAGCACATCAGCCTGTAGTGTACAGTGACAGCACATCAGCCTGTAGTGTACAGTGACAGCACAGCAGCCAGTAGTGTACAGTGACAGCACAGCAGCCTGTAGTGTACAGTGACAGCACAGCAGCCAGTAGTGTACAGTGCCGGCACATCTGATGCTGGTTTCCCCTGCATGTCACATGTGTCAGCAGCCTGAGACAGGGGGTGGGCAGAGCAGGAGGAGCGGCTGTTTCTGTCAGTGCCTCTCCCTCCCCTCTCCCCCCTCAGCCTCTCCCCCCCCCTTCCCTCCTCCCTGATTTTCAGACTTATGGCCCGGAAGAAAACCCAACCCTGCCGGAAGCAGAAGGATCTCCTCCTCTGGCTGTCTGTGCCCCCCTCATCAAAGATCAGTCTCCCCCCCTCCCCAGCCTGCCCCACGAAGAGGGGTGACCCCCGAGAGGAGGAGAGGAGGTGCACAATGTGAGAGAGGGAGGAGGGGAGGGGGGCAAGCACCGGGGAGGGGGGCAGGAGTCACTGACAGATACAGATGAGGTGACAGATGGGTGCACAGACAGACAAACACACACACACAGGCAAACTCACACACACACAGGCAAACACAAACACACACACACACAGGCAAACACACACACAGGCAAACACACACACAGGCAAACTCACACACACACAGGCAAACACACACACACACAGGAAAACACACACACACACAGGCAAACACACACACACACACACACACACAGGCAAACACACACACACACACACATACAAACACACACACACACACAGGCAAACACACACACACACACAGGCAAACACACACACACACACAGGAAAACACACACACACAGGCAAACACACACACAGGCAAACACACACACACACAGACAAACACACACACAGGCAAACACACACACACAGGCACACACACACACACACACAGACAAACACACACACACAGGCAAACACACACACAGGCAAACACACACACACAGGCACACACACACACAGACAAACACACACACACAGGCAAACACACACACACAGACAAACACACACACACAGGCAAACACACACACACAGACAAACACACACACACACACACACACACAGGCAAACACACACACACACAGACAAACACACACACACAGGCAAACACACACACACAGACAAACACACACACACAGACACACACAGGCAAACACACACAGGCAAACACACACACACAGGCAAACACACACACAGGCAAACACACACACACAGGCAAACACACACACACAGGCAAACACACACACACAGGCAAACACACACACACACAGGCAAACACACACACACACACATGCAAACACACACACACACAGGCAAACACACACACACACAGGCAAACACACACACAGGCAAACACACACACACACACACACAGGCAAACACACACACACACACACACAGGCAAACACACACACACACAGGCAAACACACACACACACACACACACACGCAGGCAAACACACACACACACGCAGGCAAACACACACACACACGCAGGCAAACACACACACACGCAGGCAAACACACACACAGGCAAAAACACACACACACACAGGCAAACACACACACACACACAGGCAAACACACACACACACACACACACACACACAGGCAAACACACACACACACACACACACACACACACACACACACAGGCAAACACACACACACACACAGGCAAACACACACACACACACACAGGCAAACACACACACACACACAGGCAAACACACACACACACACAGGCAAACACACACACACACACAGGCAAACACACACACACACACAGGCAAACACACACACACACACAGGCAAACCCACACACACACACAGGCAAACCCACACACACACACACAGGCAAACCCACACACACACACAGGCAAACCCACACACACACACAGGCAAACCCACACACACACACAGGCAAACCCACACACACACACAGGCAAACCCACACACACACACACACACAGGCAAACACCCACACACACGCACAGGCAAACCCACACACACACACACACACAGGCAAACACACACGCACAGGCAAACCCACACACACGCACAGGCAAACCCACACACACGCACAGGCAAACCCACACACACGCACAGGCACACACAGGCACACACACGCACAGGCAAACACACACACACAGGCAAACACACACACACAGGCAAACACACACACACAGGCAAACACACACACACACACACACACAGGCAAACACACACACACACACAGGCAAACACACACACACACAGGCAAACACACACACACACAGGCAAACACACACACACACAGGCAAACACACACACACACACAGGCAAACACACACACACACACACACAGGCAAACACACACACACACAGGCAAACACACACACACAGACAAACACACACACACACAGGCAAACACACACACACACACACACAGGCAAACACACACACACACACACAGGCAAACACACACACACACAGGCAAACACACACACAGGCAAACACACACACACACAGGCAAACACACACACACACACACAGGCACACACACACACACAGGCAAACACACACACACACAGGCAAACACACACACACACAGGCAAACACACACACAGGCAAACACACACAGGCAAACACACACAGGCAAACACACACAGGCAAACACACACAGGCAAACACACACAGGCAAACCCACACACATACACACAGGCAAACCCACACACACACACACAGGCAAACACACACACACACACACACAGGTAAACCCACACACACACACACACACACACAGGCAAACCCACACACACA